>NW_028119945.1:0-150505 GCF_965119305.1 Pelophylax lessonae | reverse complement strand
TTTGACCCAAAACGACACTCCCGGCCCTTGGAAGCAAAAAAATGGTAATTTTGAGCAAAATTACACTCCCGACTCTGGGAAGCCAAAAATGGCCATTTTGACCCAAAACAACACTATAAGCCGAAAAATTGTAATTTTGACCAAAACTGACACTACTAGCCCATGGAAGCAAAAAATGGTAATTTTGACCAAAAATGACACTCCCGGCTCTTGGAAGCCAAAAATGGCCATTTTGACCAAAAACGACACTCCCGGCCCTTGGAAGCAAAAACATGGTAATTTTGAGCAAAATTACACTACCGGATCTTGGAAGCCAAAAATGGCAATTTTGACCAAAAATTACACTCCCGGCCCTTGGAAGCAAAAAATTGTAATTTTGACCAAAAACTACACTTCTGGTCCTTGTAAGCCAAAAAATGGTCATTTTGACCAAAAACTACACTCCTTGCTCTCGTAAGCAAAAAAAATGGTCTTTTTGACCAAAAACGACACTCGCAGCCCATTCAGACCAAAAATGGTCATTTTGACCAAAAACTACACTCCCAGCCCTTGGAAGCAAAAAAATGGTAATTTTGAGCAAAATTACACTCCCGGCTCTTGGAAGCCAAAAATGGCAATTTTGACCAAAAATTACACTCCCGGCCCTTGGAAGCAAAAAATTGTAATTTTGACCAAAAACTACACTTCTGGTCCTTGTAAGCCAAAAAATGGTCATTTTGACCAAAAACTACACTCCTTGCTCTCGTAAGCAAAAAAAATGGTCTTTTTGACCAAAAACGACACTCGCAGCCCATTCAGACCAAAAATGGTCATTTTGACCAAAAACAACACTCCCAGCCCTTGGAAGGCAACAATGGTAATTTTGACCCAAAACAACAATCCCAGCCCTTTAGAATAAAAGTGGTCATTTTGACCATAAACATAACTTCCAGCCTTTGACACTCCTGGCTCTTGGAAGCCAAAAGCGGTCATTTTTACAAAAACGACACTTCCTGCCCTTTGAGACCAAAAATGGTAATTTTAACCAAAAACTACACTCTCTGGCCCTTGTAAGCCAGAAATGGTCATTTTGACCCAAAACGACACTTCCGGCCTTTTGAGACCAAAAATGGTCATTTTGACCAATAACGATAGTCCCGGCCCTTTGAAACAGAAAATGGTAATTTTGACCAAAAACCACACTCCCGACTCCTGTAAGCCAAAAATGGTAATTTTGACCAAAAATGACACTCCTGGCCCTTGTAAGCCAGAAAATAGTCATTTTGACCAAAAATTACACTTCTGGCCCTTGGATGCCAAAAATGGTCATTTTGACCCAAAACGACACTTCCGGCCCATGTAAGCCAAAAAATTGTAATTTTGACCAAAACTGACACTCCTAGCCCATGGAAGCAAAAAATTGAAATTTTGACCAAAAACGACACTCCCGACTCTTGGAAGCCAAAAATGGCTATTTTGACCAAAAACGACACTTCCGGCCCTTGGAAGCAAAAAAAAAATGGTAATTTTGAGCAAAATTACACTCCCGGCTCTTGGAAGCAAAAAATGGCCATTTTGACCCAAAACGACACTGCCGCCCTTGTAAGCCAAAAAATTGTAATTTTGACCAAAACTGACACTACTAGCCCATGGAAGCAAAAAATGGTAATTTTGACCAAAAACGACACTCCCGGCTCTTGGAAGCCAACAATGGCCATTTTGACCAAAAACGACACTCCCGACCCTTGGAAGCAAAAAAATGGTAATTTTGAGCAAAATTACACTCCCGGCTCTTGGAAGCCAAAAATGGCAATTTTGACCAAAAATGACACTCCTGGCCCTTGGAAGCAAAAAATTGTAATTTTGACCAAAAACTACACTTCTGGTCCGTGTAAGCCAAAAATGGTCATTTTGACCAAAAACTACACTCCTTGCTCTCGTAAGCAAAAAAATGGTCTTTTTGACCAAAAACGACACTCGCAGCCCATTCAGACCAAAAATGGTCATTTTGACCAAAAGCGACACTCCCAGCCCTTGAAAGGCAACAATGGTAATTTTGACCCAAAACGACACTGCCGGCCCTTGTAAGCCAAAAAATGGTCATTTTGACCAAACAGGACACTCCTAGCCCTTGGAAGCCAAAATGGTAACTTTGACCAAAAATTACACTTCTGGCCCTTGGAAGCCAAAAATGGTAATTTTGACCCAAAACGACACTTCCTGACCTTTGAGACCAAAAATGGTAATTTTTACCAAAAACTACACTCTCTGGCCCTTGTAAGCCAAAAATGGTCATTTTGACCCAAAACGACACTTCCGGGCTTTTGAGACCAAAAATGGTCATTTTGACCAATAACGACATTCCCGGCCCTTTGAAACAGAAAATTGTAATTTTTACCAAAAATGAAACTCCCTTTGAGACAAAAAATGGTAATTTTGACCAAAAACCACACTCCCGACTCCTGTAAGCCAAAAATGGTAATTTTGACCAGAAATGACACTCCTGGCCCTTGTAAGCCAGAAAATGGTCATTTTGACCAAAAATTACACTTCTGGCCCTTGGATATCAAAAATGGTCATTTTGACCCCAAACGACCCTGCCGCCCATGGAAGCAAAAAAATGGACATTTTGACCAAAAACTACACTTCCGGCCCATGTAAGCCAAAAAATTGTAATTTTGACCAAAACTGACACTCCTAGCCCATGGAAGCAAAAAATGGAAATTTTGACCAAAAACGACACTCCCGACTCTTGGAAGCCAAAAATGGCCATTTTGAGCAAAAACGACACTTGGAAGCAAAAAATTGTAATTTTGACCAAAAATTACACTTCTGGCCCTTGTAAACCAAAAAATGGTAATTTTGACCAAAAACTACACTCATAGCCCTCGTAAGCAAACAAATTGTCTTTTGACCAAAAACGACACTCGCAGCCCATTCAGAGCAAAAATGGTCATTTTGACCAAAAACAACACTCCCAGCCCTTCGGAGGCAAAAATGGTCATTTTGTCCCAAAACGACCCTCGCGGCCCTTGGAAGCAAAAAATTGTTATTTTGACCAAAAACTACACTTCTGGCCCTTGTAAGATAAAAAATGGTCATTTTAACCCAAAACGACACTTCCGGGCTTTTGAGACCAAAAATGGTTATTTTGACCAATAACGACATTCCCGGCCCTTTGAAACAGAAAATTGTAATTTTTACCAAAAATGAAACTCCCTTTGAGACAAAAAATGGTAATTTTGACCAAAAACCACACTCCCAACTCCTGTAAGCAAAAAATGGTAATTTTGACCAAAAATTACACTTCTGGCCCTTGGAAGCCAAAAATGGTAATTTTGACCCAAAAGGACACTTCCTGACCTTTGAGACCAAAAATGGTCATTTTGACCCAAAACAACACTTCCGGGCTTTTGAGACCAAAAATGGTCATTTTGACCAATAACGACATTCCCGGCCCTTTGAAACAGAAAATTGTAATTTTTACCAAAAATGAAACTCCCTTTGAGACAAAAAATGGCAATTTTGAACAAAAACCACACTCCCGACTCCTGTAAGCCAAAAATGGTAATTTTGACCAAAAATGACACTCCTGGCCCTTGTAAGCCAGAAAATAGTCATTTTGACCAAAAATTACACTTCTGGACCTTGGATGCCAAAAATGGTCATTTTGACCCAAAACAACACTTCCGGCCCATGTAAGCCAAAAAATTGTAATTTTGACCAAAACTGACACTCCTAGCCCATGGAAGCAAAAAATTGAAATTTTGACCAAAAACGACACTCCCGACTCTTGGAAGCCAAAAATGGCTATTTTGACCAAAAACGACACTTCCGGCCCTTGGAAGCAAAAAAAAAATGGTAATTTTGAGCAAAATTACACTCCCGAATCTTGGAAGCAAAAAATGGCCATTTTGACCCAAAACGACACTGCCGCCCTTGTAAGCCAAAAAATTGTAATTTTGACCAAAACTGACACTACTAGCCCATGGAAGCAAAAAATGGTAATTTTGACCAAAAACGACACTCCCAGCTCTTGGAAGCCAAAAATGGCCATTTTGACCAAAGACGACACTCCCGGCCCTTGGAAGCAAAAAAAATGGTAATTTTGAGCAAAATTACACTCCCGGCTCTTGGAAGCCAAAAATGGCCATTTTGACCAAAAATGACACTCCCGGCCCTTGGAAGCAAAAAATTGTAATTTTGACCAAAAGCTACACTTCTGGTCCTTGTTAGCCAAAAAATGGTAATTTTGACCAAAAACTACACTCCTTGCTCTCGTAAGCAAAAAATTGTCTTCTTGACCAAAAACGACACTCGCAGCCCATTCAGACCAAAAAGGGTAATTTTGACCAAAAAATTACACTCCCAGCCCTTGGAAGGCAACAATGGTAATTTTGACCCAAAACGACACTCCTAGACCTTGGGAGTAAAAAATGGTAATTTTGACCAAAAACGACAATCCCAGCCCTTTAGAATAAAAGTGGTCATTTTGACCAAAAACTACACTCCTGGCCCTTGGAAGCCAAAAATTGTCATTTTGTCCCAAAACGACACTCGCGGCCCTTGGAAGCAAAAAATTGTAATTTTGACCCAAAACTACACTTCTGGCCCTTGTAAGCCAAAAAATGGTCATTTTGACCAAAAACTACACTCCTTGTTCTCGTAAGCAAAAAAATGGTCTTTTTGACCAAAAACGACACTCGCAGCCCATTCAGACCAAAAATGGTAATTTTGACCAAAAACCTCACTCCCGACTCCTGTAAGCCAAAAATAGTAATTTTGACCAAAAATGACACTCCTGGCCCTTGTAAGCCAAAAATGGTCATTTTGTCCAAAAAACGACACTCGCGGCCCTTGGAAGCAAAAATTTGTAATTTTGACCAAAAACTACACTTCTGGCCCTTGTAAGATAAAAAATGGTCATTTTGACCCAAAATGACACTTCCGGCCTTTTGAGACCAAAAATGGTCATTTTGACCAATAACGACAGTCCCGGCCCTTTGAAACAGAAAATAGTAATTTTTACCAAAAACGACACTCCCTTTGAGATAAAAAATGTTAATTTTGACCAAAAACCACACTCCCGACTCCTGTAAGCCAAAAATGTAATTTTGACCAAAAATGACACTCCTGGCCCTTGTAAGCCAGAAAATGGTCATTTTGACCAAAAATTACACTTCTGGCCCTTGGAAGCAAAAAAATGGTAATTTTGACCAAAAACTACACTTCCGGCCCTTGTAAGCCAAAAAATTGTAATTTTGACCAAAACTGACACTCCTAGCCCATGGAAGCAAAAAATGGTAATTTTGACCAAAAACCAAACTCCCGACTCCTGTAAGCCAAAAATAGTAATTTTGACCAAAAATGACACTCCTGGCCCTTGTAAGCCAAAAAATGGTCATTTTGACCAAAAATTACACTTCTGGCTCTTGGAAGCCAAAAATGGTAATTTTGACCCAAAACGACACTCCCGGCCCTTGGAAGCAAAAAAATGGTAATTTTGAGCAAAATTACACTCCCGACTCTGGGAAGCCAAAAATGGCCATTTTGACCCAAAACGACACTGTAAGCCAAAAAATTGTAATTTTGACCAAAACTGACACTACTAGCCCATGGAAGCAAAAAATGGTAATTTTGACCAAAAATGACACTCCCGGCTCTTGGAAGCCAAAAATGGCCATTTTGACCAAAAACGACACTCCCGGCCCTTGGAAGCAAAAACATGGTAATTTTGAGCAAAATTACACTACCGGATCTTGGAAGCCAAAAATGGCAATTTTGACCAAAAATTACACTCCCGGCCCTTGGAAGCAAAAAATTGTAATTTTGACCAAAAACTACACTTCTGGTCCTTGTAAGCCAAAAAGTGGTCATTTTGACCAAAAACTACACTCCTTGCTCTCGTAAGCAAAAAAAATGGTCTTTTTGACCAAAAACGACACTCGCAGCCCATTCAGACCAAAAATGGTCATTTTGACCAAAAACTACACTCCCAGCCCTTGGAAGCAAAAAAATGGTAATTTTGAGCAAAATTACACTCCCGGCTCTTGGAAGCCAAAAATGGCAATTTTGACCAAAAATTACACTCCCGGCCCTTGGAAGCAAAAAATTGTAATTTTGACCAAAAACTACACTTCTGGTCCTTGTAAGCCAAAAAATGGTCATTTTGACCAAAAACTACACTCCTTGCTCTCGTAAGCAAAAAAAATGGTCTTTTTGACCAAAAACGACACTCGCAGCCCATTCAGACCAAAAATGGTCATTTTGACCAAAAACAACACTCCCAGCCCTTGGAAGGCAACAATGGTAATTTTGACCCAAAACAACAATCCCAGCCCTTTAGAATAAAAGTGGTCATTTTGACCATAAACATAACTTCCAGCCTTTGACACTCCTGGCTCTTGGAAGCCAAAAGCGGTCATTTTTACAAAAACGACACTTCCTGCCCTTTGAGACCAAAAATGGTAATTTTAACCAAAAACTACACTCTCTGGCCCTTGTAAGCCAGAAATGGTCATTTTGACCCAAAACGACACTTCCGGCCTTTTGAGACCAAAAATGGTCATTTTGACCAATAACGATAGTCCCGGCCCTTTGAAACAGAAAATGGTAATTTTGACCAAAAACCACACTCCTGACTCCTGTAAGCCAAAAATGGTAATTTTGACCAAAAATGACACTCCTGGCCCTTGTAAGCCAGAAAATAGTCATTTTGACCAAAAATTACACTTCTGGCCCTTGGATGCCAAAAATGGTCATTTTGACCCAAAACGACACTTCCGGCCCATGTAAGCCAAAAAATTGTAATTTTGACCAAAACTGACACTCCTAGCCCATGGAAGCAAAAATTGAAATTTTGACCAAAAACGACACTCCCGACTCTTGGAAGCCAAAAATGGCTATTTTGACCAAAAACGACACTTCCGGCCCTTGGAAGCAAAAAAAAAAATGGTAATTTTGAGCAAAATTACACTCCCGGCTCTTGGAAGCAAAAAATTGCCAATTTGACCCAAAACGACACTGCCGCCCTTGTAAGCCAAAAAATTGTAATTTTGACCAAAACTGACACTACTAGCCCATGGAAGCAAAAAATGGTAATTTTGACCAAAAACGACACTCCCGGCTCTTGGAAGCCAAAAATGGCCATTTTGACCAAAGACAACACTCCCGGCCCTTGGAAGCAAAAAAAATGGTAATTTTGAGCAAAATTACACTCCCGGCTCTTGGAAGCCAAAAATGGCCATTTTGACCAAAAATGACACTCCTGGCCCTTGTAAGCCAGAAAATAGTCATTTTGACCAAAAATTACACTTCTGGCCCTTGGATGCCAAAAATGGTCATTTTGACCCAAAACGACACTTCCGGCCCATGTAAGCCAAAAAATTGTAATTTTGACCAAAACTGACACTCCTAGCCCATGGAAGCAAAAAATTGAAATTTTGACCAAAAACGACACTCCCGACTCTTGGAAGCCAAAAATGGCTATTTTGACCAAAAACGACACTTCCGGCCCTTGGAAGCAAAAAAAAAATGGTAATTTTGAGCAAAATTACACTCCCGGCTCTTGGAAGCAAAAAATGGCCATTTTGACCCAAAACGACACTGCCGCCCTTGTAAGCCAAAAAATTGTAATTTTGACCAAAACTGACACTACTAGCCCATGGAAGCAAAAAATGGTAATTTTGACCAAAAACGACACTCCCGACTCTTGGAAGCCAAAAATGGCCATTTTGAGCAAAAACGACACTTGGAAGCAAAAAATTGTAATTTTGACCAAAAATTACACTTCTGGCCCTTGTAAACCAAAAAATGGTAATTTTGACCAAAAACTACACTCATAGCCCTCGTAAGCAAACAAATTGTCTTTTGACCAAAAACGACACTCGCAGCCCATTCAGAGCAAAAATGGTCATTTTGACCAAAAACAACACTCCCAGCCCTTCGGAGGCAAAAATGGTCATTTTGTCCCAAAACGACCCTCGCGGCCCTTGGAAGCAAAAAATTGTTATTTTGACCAAAAACTACACTTCTGGCCCTTGTAAGATAAAAAATGGTCATTTTAACCCAAAACGACACTTCCGGGCTTTTGAGACCAAAAATGGTTATTTTGACCAATAACGACATTCCCGGCCCTTTGAAACAGAAAATTGTAATGTTTACCAAAAATGAAACTCCCTTTGAGACAAAAAATGGCAATTTTGACCAAAAACCACACTCCCAACTCCTGTAAGCAAAAAATGGTAATTTTGACCAAAAATTACACTTCTGGCCCTTGGAAGCCAAAAATGGTAATTTTGACCCAAAAGGACACTTCCTGACCTTTGAGACCAAAAATGGTCATTTTGACCCAAAACAACACTTCCGGGCTTTTGAGACCAAAAATGGTCATTTTGACCAATAACGACATTCCCGGCCCTTTGAAACAGAAAATTGTAATTTTACCAAAAATGAAACTCCCTTCGAGACAAAAAATGGCAATTTTGAACAAAAACCACACTCCCGACTCCTGTAAGCCAAAAATGGTAATTTTGACCAAAAATGACACTCCTGGCCCTTGTAAGCCAGAAAATAGTCATTTTGACCAAAAATTACACTTCTGGACCTTGGATGCCAAAAATGGTCATTTTGACCCAAAACAACACTTCCGGCCCATGTAAGCCAAAAAATTGTAATTTTGACCAAAACTGACACTCCTAGCCCATGGAAGCAAAAAATTGAAATTTTGACCAAAAACGACACTCCTGACTCTTGAAGCCAAAAATGGCTATTTTGACCAAAAACGACACTTCCGGCCCTTGGAAGCAAAAAAAAATGGTAATTTTGAGCAAAATTACACTCCCGAATCTTGGAAGCAAAAAATGGCCATTTTGACCCAAAACGACACTGCCGCCCTTGTAAGCCAAAAAATTGTAATTTTGACCAAAACTGACACTACTAGCCCATGGAAGCAAAAAATGGTAATTTTGACCAAAAACGACACTCCCAGCTCTTGGAAGCCAAAAATGGCCATTTTGACCAAAGACGACACTCCCGGCCCTTGGAAGCAAAAAAAATGGTAATTTTGAGCAAAATTACACTCCCGGCTCTTGGAAGCCAAAAATGGCCATTTTGACCAAAAATGACACTCCCGGCCCTTGGAAGCAAAAAATTGTAATTTTGACCAAAAGCTACACTTCTGGTCCTTGTTAGCCAAAAAATGGTAATTTTGACCAAAAACTACACTCCTTGCTCTCGTAAGCAAAAAATTGTCTTCTTGACCAAAAACGACACTCGCAGCCCATTCAGACCAAAAATGGTAATTTTGACCAAAAAATTACACTCCCAGCCCTTGGAAGGCAACAATGGTAATTTTGACCCAAAACGACACTCCTAGACCTTGGGAGTAAAAAATGGTAATTTTGACCAAAAACGACAATCCCAGCCCTTTAGAATAAAAGTGGTCATTTTGACCAAAAACTACACTCCTGGCCCTTGGAAGCCAAAAATTGTCATTTTGTCCCAAAACGACACTCGCGGCCCTTGGAAGCAAAAAATTGTAATTTTGACCCAAAACTACACTTCTGGCCCTTGTAAGCCAAAAAATGGTCATTTTGACCAAAAACTACACTCCTTGTTCTCGTAAGCAAAAAAATGGTCTTTTTGACCAAAAACGACACTCGCAGCCCATTCAGACCAAAAATGGTAATTTTGACCAAAAACCTCACTCCCGACTCCTGTGAGCCAAAAATAGTAATTTTGACCAAAAATGACACTCCTGGCCCTTGTAAGCCAAAAATGGTCATTTTGTCCAAAAAACGACACTCGCGGCCCTTGGAAGCAAAAATTTGTAATTTTGACCAAAAACTACACTTCTGGCCCTTGTAAGATAAAAAATGGTCATTTTGACCCAAAATGACACTTCCGGCCTTTTGAGACCAAAAATGGTCATTTTGACCCAAAACGACACTTCCGGCCCATGTAAGCCAAAAAATTGTAAATTTGACCAAAACTGACACTCCTAGCCCATGGAAGCAAAAATTGAAATTTTGACCAAAAACGACACTCCCGACTCTTGGAAGCCAAAAATGGCTATTTTGACCAAAAACGACACTTCCGGCCCTTGGAAGCAAAAAAAAAAATGGTAATTTTGAGCAAAATTACACTCCCGGCTCTTGGAAGCAAAAAATGGCCATTTTGACCCAAAACGACACTGCCGCCCTTGTAAGCCAAAAAATTGTAATTTTGACCAAAACTGACACTACTAGCCCATGGAAGCAAAAAATGGTAATTTTGACCAAAAACGACACTCCCGGCTCTTGGAAGCCAAAAATGGCCATTTTGACCAAAGACAACACTCCCGGCCCTTGGAAGCAAAAAAAAATGGTAATTTTGAGCAAAATTACACTCCCGGCTCTTGGAAGCCAAAAATGGCCATTTTGACCAAAAATGACACTCCCGGCCCTTGGAAGCAAAAAATTGTAATTTTGACCAAAAGCTACACTTCTGGTCCTTGTTAGCCAAAAAATGGTAATTTTGACCAAAAAATTGTCTTCTTGACCAAAAAAGACACTCGCAGCCCATTCAGACCAAAAATGGTAATTTTGACCAAAAAATTACACTCCCAGCCCTTGGAAGGCAACAATGGTAATTTTGACCCAAAACGACACTCCTAGACCTTGGGAGTAAAAAATGGTAATTTTGACCAAAAACGACAATCCCAGCCCTTTAGAATAAAAGTGGTCATTTTGACCAAAAACTACACTCCTGGCCCTTGGAAGCCAAAAATTGTCATTTTGTCCCAAAACGACACTCGCGGCCCTTGGAAGCAAAAAATTGTAATTTTGACCCAAAACTACACTTCTGGCCCTTGTAAGCCAAAAAATGGCTATTTTGACCAAAAACGACACTTCCGGCCCTTGGAAGCAAAAAAAAAAATGGTAATTTTGAGCAAAATTACACTCCCGGCTCTTGGAAGCAAAAAATGGCCATTTTGACCCAAAACGACACTGCCGCCCTTGTAAGCCAAAAAATTGTAATTTTGACCAAAACTGACACTACTAGCCCATGGAAGCAAAAAATGGTAATTTTGACCAAAAACGACACTCCCGGCTCTTGGAAGCCAACAATGGCCATTTTGACCAAAAACGACACTCCCGACCCTTGGAAGCAAAAAAATGGTAATTTTGAGCAAAATTACACTCCCGGCTCTTGGAAGCCAAAAATGGCAATTTTGACCAAAAATGACACTCCTGGCCCTTGGAAGCAAAAAATTGTAATTTTGACCAAAAACTACACTTCTGGTCCGTGTAAGCCAAAAATGGTCATTTTGACCAAAAACTACACTCCTTGCTCTCGTAAGCAAAAAAATGGTCTTTTTGACCAAAAACGACACTCGCAGCCCATTCAGACCAAAAATGGTCATTTTGACCAAAAGCGACACTCCCAGCCCTTGAAAGGCAACAATGGTAATTTTGACCCAAAACGACACTGCCGGCCCTTGTAAGCCAAAAAATGGTCATTTTGACCAAACAGGACACTCCTAGCCCTTGGAAGCCAAAATGGTAACTTTGACCAAAAATTACACTTCTGGCCCTTGGAAGCCAAAAATGGTAATTTTGACCCAAAACGACACTTCCTGACCTTTGAGACCAAAAATGGTAATTTTTACCAAAAACTACACTCTCTGGCCCTTGTAAGCCAAAAATGGTCATTTTGACCCAAAACGACACTTCCGGGCTTTTGAGACCAAAAATGGTCATTTTGACCAATAACGACATTCCCGGCCCTTTGAAACAGAAAATTGTAATTTTTACCAAAAATGAAACTCCCTTTGAGACAAAAAATGGTAATTTTGACCAAAAACCACACTCCCGACTCCTGTAAGCCAAAAATGGTAATTTTGACCAGAAATGACACTCCTGGCCCTTGTAAGCCAGAAAATGGTCATTTTGACCAAAAATTACACTTCTGGCCCTTGGATATCAAAAATGGTCATTTTGACCCCAAACGACCCTGCCGCCCATGGAAGCAAAAAAATGGACATTTTGACCAAAAACTACACTTCCGGCCCATGTAAGCCAAAAAATTGTAATTTTGACCAAAACTGACACTCCTAGCCCATGGAAGCAAAAAATGGAAATTTTGACCAAAAACGACACTCCCGACTCTTGGAAGCCAAAAATGGCCATTTTGAGCAAAAACGACACTTGGAAGCAAAAAATTGTAATTTTGACCAAAAATTACACTTCTGGCCCTTGTAAACCAAAAAATGGTAATTTTGACCAAAAACTACACTCATAGCCCTCGTAAGCAAACAAATTGTCTTTTGACCAAAAACGACACTCGCAGCCCATTCAGAGCAAAAATGGTCATTTTGACCAAAAACAACACTCCCAGCCCTTCGGAGGCAAAAATGGTCATTTTGTCCCAAAACGACCCTCGCGGCCCTTGGAAGCAAAAAATTGTTATTTTGACCAAAAACTACACTTCTGGCCCTTGTAAGATAAAAAATGGTCATTTTAACCCAAAACGACACTTCCGGGCTTTTGAGACCAAAAATGGTTATTTTGACCAATAACGACATTCCCGGCCCTTTGAAACAGAAAATTGTAATTTTTACCAAAAATGAAACTCCCTTTGAGACAAAAAATGGTAATTTTGACCAAAAACCACACTCCCAACTCCTGTAAGCAAAAAATGGTAATTTTGACCAAAAATGACACTCCTGGCCCTTGTAAGCCAAAAAATGGTCATTTTGACCAAACAGGACACTCCTAGCCCTTGGAAGCAAAAAATGGTAATTTTGACCAAAAATTACACTTCTGGCCCTTGGAAGCCAAAAATGGTAATTTTGACCCAAAAGGACACTTCCTGACCTTTGAGACCAAAAATGGTCATTTTGACCCAAAACAACACTTCCGGGCTTTTGAGACCAAAAATGGTCATTTTGACCAATAACGACATTCCCGGCCCTTTGAAACAGAAAATCGTAATTTTTACCAAAAATGAAACTCCCTTTGAGACAAAAAATGGCAATTTTGAACAAAAACCACACTCCCGACTCCTGTAAGCCAAAAATGGTAATTTTGACCAAAAATGACACTCCTGGCCCTTGTAAGCCAGAAAATAGTCATTTTGACCAAAAATTACACTTCTGGACCTTGGATGCCAAAAATGGTCATTTTGACCCAAAACAACACTTCCGGCCCATGTAAGCCAAAAAATTGTAATTTTGACCAAAACTGACACTCCTAGCCCATGGAAGCAAAACATTGAAATTTTGACCAAAAACGACACTCCCGACTCTTGGAAGCCAAAAATGGCTATTTTGACCAAAAACGACACTTCCGGCCCTTGGAAGCAAAAAATAAATGGTAATTTTGAGCAAAATTACACTCCCGAATCTTGGAAGCAAAAAATGGCCATTTTGACCCAAAACGACACTGCCGCCCTTGTAAGCCAAAAAATTGTAATTTTGACCAAAACTGACACTACTAGCCCATGGAAGCAAAAAATGGTAATTTTGACCAAAAACGACACTCCCAGCTCTTGGAAGCCAAAAATGGCCATTTTGACCAAAGACGACACTCCCGGCCCTTGGAAGCAAAAAAAAAATGGTAATTTTGAGCAAAATTACACTCCCGGCTCTTGGAAGCCAAAAATGGCCATTTTGACCAAAAATGACACTCCCGGCCCTTGGAAACAAAAAATTGTAATTTTGACCAAAAGCTACACTTCTGGTCCTTGTTAGCCAAAAAATGGTAATTTTGACCAAAAACTACACTCCTTGCTCTCGTAAGCAAAAAATTGTCTTCTTGACCAAAAACGACACTCGCAGCCCATTCAGACCAAAAATGGTAATTTTGACCAAAAAATTACACTCCCAGCCCTTGGAAGGCAACAATGGTAATTTTGACCCAAAACGACACTCCTAGACCTTGGGAGTAAAAAATGGTAATTTTGACCAAAAACGACAATCCCAGCCCTTTAGAATAAAAGTGGTCATTTTGACCAAAAACTACACTCCTGGCCCTTGGAAGCCAAAAATTGTCATTTTGTCCCAAAACGACACTCGCGGCCCTTGGAAGCAAAAAATTGTAATTTTGACCCAAAACTACACTTCTGGCCCTTGTAAGCCAAAAAATGGTCATTTTGACCAAAAACTTCACTCCTTGTTCTCGTAAGCAAAAAAATGGTCTTTTTGACCAAAAACGACACTCGCAGCCCATTCAGACCAAAAATGGTAATTTTGACCAAAAACCTCACTCCCGACTCCTGTAAGCCAAAAATAGTAATTTTGACCAAAAATGACACTCCTGGCCCTTGTAAGCCAAAAATGGTCATTTTGTCCAAAAAACGACACTCGCGGCCCTTGGAAGCAAAAATTTGTAATTTTGACCAAAAACTACACTTCTGGCCCTTGTAAGATAAAAAATGGTCATTTTGACCCAAAATGACACTTCCGGCCTTTTGAGACCAAAAATGGTCATTTTGACCCAAAACGACACTTCCGGCCCATGTAAGCCAAAAAATTGTAAATTTGACCAAAACTGACACTCCTAGCCCATGGAAGCAAAAATTGAAATTTTGACCAAAAACGACACTCCCGACTCTTGGAAGCCAAAAATGGCTATTTTGACCAAAAACGACACTTCCGGCCCTTGGAAGCAAAAAAAAAATGGTAATTTTGAGCAAAATTACACTCCCGGCTCTTGGAAGCAAAAAATGGCCATTTTGACCCAAAACGACACTGCCGCCCTTGTAAGCCAAAAAATTGTAATTTTGACCAAAACTGACACTACTAGCCCATGGAAGCAAAAAATGGTAATTTTGACCAAAAACGACACTCCCGGCTCTTGGAAGCCAAAAATGGCCATTTTGACCAAAGACAACACTCCCGGCCCTTGGAAGCAAAAAAAAATGGTAATTTTGAGCAAAATTACACTCCCGGCTCTTGGAAGCCAAAAATGGCCATTTTGACCAAAAATGACACTCCCGGCCCTTGGAAGCAAAAAATTGTAATTTTGACCAAAAGCTACACTTCTGGTCCTTGTTAGCCAAAAAATGGTAATTTTGACCAAAAACTACACTCCTTGCTCTCGTAAGCAAAAAATTGTCTTCTTGACCAAAAACGACACTCGCAGCCCATTCAGACCAAAAATGGTAATTTTGACCAAAAAATTACACTCCCAGCCCTTGGAAGGCAACAATGGTAATTTTGACCCAAAACGACACTCCTAGACCTTGGGAGTAAAAAATGGTAATTTTGACCAAAAACGACAATCCCAGCCCTTTAGAATAAAAGTGGTCATTTTGACCAAAAACTACACTCCTGGCCCTTGGAAGCCAAAAATTGTCATTTTGTCCCAAAACGACACTCGCGGCCCTTGGAAGCAAAAAATTGTAATTTTGACCCAAAACTACACTTCTGGCCCTTGTAAGCCAAAAAATGGTCATTTTGACCAAAAACTACACTCCTTGTTCTCGTAAGCAAAAAAATGGTCTTTTTGACCAAAAACGACACTCGCAGCCCATTCAGACCAAAAATGGTAATTTTGACCAAAAACCTCACTCCCGACTCCTGTAAGCCAAAAATAGTAATTTTGACCAAAAATGACACTCCTGGCCCTTGTAAGCCAAAAATGGTCATTTTGTCCAAAAAACGACACTCGCGGCCCTTGGAAGCAAAAATTTGTAATTTTGACCAAAAACTACACTTCTGGCCCTTGTAAGATAAAAAATGGTCATTTTGACCCAAAATGACACTTCCGGCCTTTTGAAACCAAAAATGGTCATTTTGACCAATAACGACAGTCCCGGCCCTTTGAAACAGAAAATAGTAATTTTTACCAAAAACGACACTCCCTTTGAGATAAAAAATGTTAATTTTGACCAAAAACCACACTCCCGACTCCTGTAAGCCAAAAATGTAATTTTGACCAAAAATGACACTCCTGGCCCTTGTAAGCCAGAAAATGGTCATTTTGACCAAAAATTACACTTCTGGCCCTTGGAAGCAAAAAAATGGTAATTTTGACCAAAAACTACACTTCCGGCCCTTGTAAGCCAAAAAATTGTAATTTTGACCAAAACTGACACTCCTAGCCCATGGAAGCAAAAAATGGTAATTTTGACCAAAAACCAAACTCCCGACTCCTGTAAGCCAAAAATAGTAATTTTGACCAAAAATGACACTCCTGGCCCTTGTAAGCCAAAAAATGGTCATTTTGACCAAAAATTACACTTCTGGCTCTTGGAAGCCAAAAATGGTAATTTTGACCCAAAACGACACTCCCGGCCCTTGGAAGCAAAAAAATGGTAATTTTGAGCAAAATTACACTCCCGACTCTGGGAAGCCAAAAATGGCCATTTTGACCCAAAACGACACTGTAAGCCAAAAAATTGTAATTTTGACCAAAACTGACACTACTAGCCCATGGAAGCAAAAAATGGTAATTTTGACCAAAAATGGCACTCCCGGCTCTTGGAAGCCAAAAATGGCCATTTTGACCAAAAACGACACTCCCGGCCCTTGGAAGCAAAAACATGGTAATTTTGAGCAAAATTACACTACCGGATCTTGGAAGCCAAAAATGGCAATTTTGACCAAAAATTACACTCCCGGCCCTTGGAAGCAAAAAATTGTAATTTTGACCAAAAACTACACTTCTGGTCCTTGTAAGCCAAAAAATGGTCATTTTGACCAAAAACTACACTCCTTGCTCTCGTAAGCAAAAAAAATGGTCTTTTTGACCAAAAACGACACTCGCAGCCCATTCAGACCAAAAATGGTCATTTTGACCAAAAACTACACTCCCAGCCCTTGGAAGCAAAAAAATGGTAATTTTGAGCAAAATTACACTCCCGGCTCTTGGAAGCCAAAAATGGCAATTTTGACCAAAAATTACACTCCCGGCCCTTGGAAGCAAAAAATTGTAATTTTGACCAAAAACTACACTTCTGGTCCTTGTAAGCCAAAAAATGGTCATTTTGACCAAAAACTACACTCCTTGCTCTCGTAAGCAAAAAAAATGGTCTTTTTGACCAAAAACGACACTCGCAGCCCATTCAGACCAAAAATGGTCATTTTGACCAAAAACAACACTCCCAGCCCTTGGAAGGCAACAATGGTAATTTTGACCCAAAACAACAATCCCAGCCCTTTAGAATAAAAGTGGTCATTTTGACCATAAACATAACTTCCAGCCTTTGACACTCCTGGCTCTTGGAAGCCAAAAGCGGTCATTTTTACAAAAACGACACTTCCTGCCCTTTGAGACCAAAAATGGTAATTTTAACCAAAAACTACACTCTCTGGCCCTTGTAAGCCAGAAATGGTCATTTTGACCCAAAACGACACTTCCGGCCTTTTGAGACCAAAAATGGTCATTTTGACCAATAACGATAGTCCCGGCCCTTTGAAACAGAAAATGGTAATTTTGACCAAAAACCACACTCCCGACTCCTGTAAGCCAAAAATGGTAATTTTGACCAAAAATGACACTCCTGGCCCTTGTAAGCCAGAAAATAGTCATTTTGACCAAAAATTACACTTCTGGCCCTTGGAAGCCAAAAATGGTAATTTTGACCCAAAACGACACTGTCGCCCATGGAAGCAAAAAAATGGTCATTTTGACCAAAAACTACACTTCCGGCCCTTGTAAGCCAAAAAGTTGTAATTTTGACCAAAACTGACACTCCTAGCCCATGGAAGCAAAAAATGGTAATTTTGACCAAAAACGACACTCCCGGCCCTTGGAAGCAAAAAAATGGTAATTTTGACCAAAACTGACACTCCTAGCCCATGGAAGCAAAAAATTGAAATTTTGACCAAAAACGACACTCCCGACTCTTGGAAGCCAAAAATGGCTATTTTGACCAAAAACGACACTTCCGGCCCTTGGAAGCAAAAAAAAATGGTAATTTTGAGCAAAATTACACTCCCGGCTCTTGGAAGCAAAAAATGGCCATTTTGACCCAAAACGACACTGCCGCCCTTGTAAGCCAAAAAATTGTAATTTTGACCAAAACTGACACTACTAGCCCATGGAAGCAAAAAATGGTAATTTTGACCAAAAACGACACTCCCGGCTCTTGGAAGCCAACAATGGCCATTTTGACCAAAAACGACACTCCCGACCCTTGGAAGCAAAAAAATAGTAATTTTGAGCAAAATTACACTCCCGGCTCTTGGAAGCCAAAAATGGCAATTTTGACCAAAAATGACACTCCTGGCCCTTGGAAGCAAAAAATTGTAATTTTGACCAAAAACTACACTTCTGGTCCGTGTAAGCCAAAAATGGTCATTTTGACCAAAAACTACACTCCTTGCTCTCGTTAGCAAAAAAATGGTCTTTTTGACCAAAAACGACACTCGCAGCCCATTCAGACCAAAAATGGTCATTTTGACCAAAAGCGACACTCCCAGCCCTTGAAAGGCAACAATGGTAATTTTGACCCAAAACGACACTGCCGGCCCTTGTAAGCCAAAAAATGGTCATTTTGACCAAACAGGACACTCCTAGCCCTTGGAAGCCAAAATGGTAACTTTGACCAAAAATTACACTTCTGGCCCTTGGAAGCCAAAAATGGTAATTTTGACCCAAAACGACACTTCCTGACCTTTGAGACCAAAAATGGTAATTTTTACCAAAAACTACACTCTCTGGCCCTTGTAAGCCAAAAATGGTCATTTTGACCCAAAACGACACTTCCGGGCTTTTGAGACCAAAAATGGTCATTTTGACCAATAACGACATTCCCGGCCCTTTGAAACAGAAAATTGTAATTTTTACCAAAAATGAAACTCCCTTTGAGACAAAAAATGGTAATTTTGACCAAAAACCACACTCCCGACTCCTGTAAGCCAAAAATGGTAATTTTGACCAGAAATGACACTCCTGGCCCTTGTAAGCCAGAAAATGGTCATTTTGACCAAAAATTACACTTCTGGCCCTTGGATATCAAAAATGGTCATTTTGACCCCAAACGACCCTGCCGCCCATGGAAGCAAAAAAATGGACATTTTGACCAAAAACTACACTTCCGGCCCATGTAAGCCAAAAAATTGTAATTTTGACCAAAACTGACACTCCTAGCCCATGGAAGCAAAAAATGGAAATTTTGACCAAAAACGACACTCCCGACTCTTGGAAGCCAAAAATGGCCATTTTGAGCAAAAACGACACTTGGAAGCAAAAAATTGTAATTTTGACCAAAAATTACACTTCTGGCCCTTGTAAACCAAAAAATGGTAATTTTGACCAAAAACTACACTCATAGCCCTCGTAAGCAAACAAATTGTCTTTTGACCAAAAACGACACTCGCAGCCCATTCAGAGCAAAAATGGTCATTTTGACCAAAAACAACACTCCCAGCCCTTCGGAGGCAAAAATGGTCATTTTGTCCCAAAACGACCCTCGCGGCCCTTGGAAGCAAAAAATTGTTATTTTGACCAAAAACTACACTTCTGGCCCTTGTAAGATAAAAAATGGTCATTTTAACCCAAAACGACACTTCCGGGCTTTTGAGACCAAAAATGGTTATTTTGACCAATAACGACATTCCCGGCCCTTTGAAACAGAAAATTGTAATTTTTACCAAAAATGAAACTCCCTTTGAGACAAAAAATGGTAATTTTGACCAAAAACCACACTCCCAACTCCTGTAAGCAAAAAATGGTAATTTTGACCAAAAATTACACTTCTGGCCCTTGGAAGCCAAAAATGGTAATTTTGACCCAAAAGGACACTTCCTGACCTTTGAGACCAAAAATGGTCATTTTGACCCAAAACAACACTTCCGGGCTTTTGAGACCAAAAATGGTCATTTTGACCAATAACGACATTCCCGGCCCTTTGAAACAGAAAATTGTAATTTTTACCAAAAATGAAACTCCCTTTGAGACAAAAAATGGCAATTTTGAACAAAAACCACACTCCCGACTCCTGTAAGCCAAAAATGGTAATTTTGACCAAAAATGACACTCCTGGCCCTTGTAAGCCAGAAAATAGTCATTTTGACCAAAAATTACACTTCTGGACCTTGGATGCCAAAAATGGTCATTTTGACCCAAAACAACACTTCCGGCCCATGTAAGCCAAAAAATTTTAATTTTGACCAAAACTGACACTCCTAGCCCATGGAAGCAAAAAATTGAAATTTTGACCAAAAACGACACTCCCGACTCTTGGAAGCCAAAAATGGCTATTTTGACCAAAAACGACACTTCCGGCCCTTGGAAGCAAAAAAAATGGTAATTTTGAGCAAAATTACACTCCCGAATCTTGGAAGCAAAAAATGGCCATTTTGACCCAAAACGACACTGCCGCCCTTGTAAGCCAAAAAATTGTAATTTTGACCAAAACTGACACTACTAGCCCATGGAAGCAAAAAATGGTAATTTTGACCAAAAACGACACTCCCAGCTCTTGGAAGCCAAAAATGGCCATTTTGACCAAAGACGACACTCCCGGCCCTTGGAAGCAAAAAAAATGGTAATTTTGAGCAAAATTACACTCCCGGCTCTTGGAAGCCAAAAATGGCCATTTTGACCAAAAATGACACTCCCGGCCCTTGGAAGCAAAAAATTGTAATTTTGACCAAAAGCTACACTTCTGGTCCTTGTTAGCCAAAAAATGGTAATTTTGACCAAAAACTACACTCCTTGCTCTCGTAAGCAAAAAATTGTCTTCTTGACCAAAAACGACACTCGCAGCCCATTCAGACCAAAAATGGTAATTTTGACCAAAAAATTACACTCCCAGCCCTTGGAAGGCAACAATGGTAATTTTGACCCAAAACGACACTCCTAGACCTTGGGAGTAAAAAATGGTAATTTTGACCAAAAACGACAATCCCAGCCCTTTAGAATAAAAGTGGTCATTTTGACCAAAAACTACACTCCTGGCCCTTGGAAGCCAAAAATTGTCATTTTGTCCCAAAACGACACTCGCGGCCCTTGGAAGCAAAAAATTGTAATTTTGACCCAAAACTACACTTCTGGCCCTTGTAAGCCAAAAAATGGTCATTTTGACCAAAAACTTCACTCCTTGTTCTCGTAAGCAAAAAAATGGTCTTTTTGACCAAAAACGACACTCGCAGCCCATTCAGACCAAAAATGGTAATTTTGACCAAAAACCTCACTCCCGACTCCTGTAAGCCAAAAATAGTAATTTTGACCAAAAATGACACTCCTGGCCCTTGTAAGCCAAAAATGGTCATTTTGTCCAAAAAACGACACTCGCGGCCCTTGGAAGCAAAAATTTGTAATTTTGACCAAAAACTACACTTCTGGCCCTTGTAAGATAAAAAATGGTCATTTTGACCCAAAATGACACTTCCGGCCTTTTGAGACCAAAAATGGTCATTTTGACCCAAAACGACACTTCCGGCCCATGTAAGCCAAAAAATTGTAAATTTGACCAAAACTGACACTCCTAGCCCATGGAAGCAAAAATTGAAATTTTGACCAAAAACGACACTCCCGACTCTTGGAAGCCAAAAATGGCTATTTTGACCAAAAACGACACTTCCGGCCCTTGGAAGCAAAAAAAAAATGGTAATTTTGAGCAAAATTACACTCCCGGCTCTTGGAAGCAAAAAATGGCCATTTTGACCCAAAACGACACTGCCGCCCTTGTAAGCCAAAAAATTGTAATTTTGACCAAAACTGACACTACTAGCCCATGGAAGCAAAAAATGGTAATTTTGACCAAAAACGACACTCCCGGCTCTTGGAAGCCAAAAATGGCCATTTTGACCAAAGACAACACTCCCGGCCCTTGGAAGCAAAAAAAAATGGTAATTTTGAGCAAAATTACACTCCCGGCTCTTGGAAGCCAAAAATGGCCATTTTGACCAAAAATGACACTCCCGGCCCTTGGAAGCAAAAAATTGTAATTTTGACCAAAAGCTACACTTCTGGTCCTTGTTAGCCAAAAAATGGTAATTTTGACCAAAAACTACACTCCTTGCTCTCGTAAGCAAAAAATTGTCTTCTTGACCAAAAACGACACTCGCAGCCCATTCAGACCAAAAATGGTAATTTTGACCAAAAAATTACACTCCCAGCCCTTGGAAGGCAACAATGGTAATTTTGACCCAAAACGACACTCCTAGACCTTGGGAGTAAAAAATGGTAATTTTGACCAAAAACGACAATCCCAGCCCTTTAGAATAAAAGTGGTCATTTTGACCAAAAACTACACTCCTGGCCCTTGGAAGCCAAAAATTGTCATTTTGTCCCAAAACGACACTCGCGGCCCTTGGAAGCAAAAAATTGTAATTTTGACCCAAAACTACACTTCTGGCCCTTGTAAGCCAAAAAATGGTCATTTTGACCAAAAACTACACTCCTTGTTCTCGTAAGCAAAAAAATGGTCTTTTTGACCAAAAACGACACTCGCAGCCCATTCAGACCAAAAATGGTAATTTTGACCAAAAACCTCACTCCCGACTCCTGTAAGCCAAAAATAGTAATTTTGACCAAAAATGACACTCCTGGCCCTTGTAAGCCAAAAATGGTCATTTTGTCCAAAAAACGACACTCGCGGCCCTTGGAAGCAAAAATTTGTAATTTTGACCAAAAACTACACTTCTGGCCCTTGTAAGATAAAAAATGGTCATTTTGACCCAAAATGACACTTCCGGCCTTTTGAAACCAAAAATGGTCATTTTGACCAATAACGACAGTCCCGGCCCTTTGAAACAGAAAATAGTAATTTTTACCAAAAACGACACTCCCTTTGAGATAAAAAATGTTAATTTTGACCAAAAACCACACTCCCGACTCCTGTAAGCCAAAAATGTAATTTTGACCAAAAATGACACTCCTGGCCCTTGTAAGCCAGAAAATGGTCATTTTGACCAAAAATTACACTTCTGGCCCTTGGAAGCAAAAAAATGGTAATTTTGACCAAAAACTACACTTCCGGCCCTTGTAAGCCAAAAAATTGTAATTTTGACCAAAACTGACACTCCTAGCCCATGGAAGCAAAAAATGGTAATTTTGACCAAAAACCAAACTCCCGACTCCTGTAAGCCAAAAATAGTAATTTTGACCAAAAATGACACTCCTGGCCCTTGTAAGCCAAAAAATGGTCATTTTGACCAAAAATTACACTTCTGGCTCTTGGAAGCCAAAAATGGTAATTTTGACCCAAAACGACACTCCCGGCCCTTGGAAGCAAAAAAATGGTAATTTTGAGCAAAATTACACTCCCGACTCTGGGAAGCCAAAAATGGCCATTTTGACCCAAAACGACACTGTAAGCCAAAAAATTGTAATTTTGACCAAAACTGACACTACTAGCCCATGGAAGCAAAAAATGGTAATTTTGACCAAAAATGACACTCCCGGCTCTTGGAAGCCAAAAATGGCCATTTTGACCAAAAACGACACTCCCGGCCCTTGGAAGCAAAAACATGGTAATTTTGAGCAAAATTACACTACCGGATCTTGGAAGCCAAAAATGGCAATTTTGACCAAAAATTACACTCCCGGCCCTTGGAAGCAAAAAATTGTAATTTTGACCAAAAACTACACTTCTGGTCCTTGTAAGCCAAAAAATGGTCATTTTGACCAAAAACTACACTCCTTGCTCTCGTAAGCAAAAAAAATGGTCTTTTTGACCAAAAACGACACTCGCAGCCCATTCAGACCAAAAATGGTCATTTTGACCAAAAACTACACTCCCAGCCCTTGGAAGCAAAAAAATGGTAATTATGAGCAAAATTACACTCCCGGCTCTTGGAAGCCAAAAATTGCAATTTTGACCAAAAATTACACTCCCGGCCCTTGGAAGCAAAAAATTGTAATTTTGACCAAAAACTACACTTCTGGTCCTTGTAAGCCAAAAAATGGTCATTTTGACCAAAAACTACACTCCTTGCTCTCGTAAGCAAAAAAAATGGTCTTTTTGACCAAAAACGACACTCGCAGCCCATTCAGACCAAAAATGGTCATTTTGACCAAAAACAACACTCCCAGCCCTTGGAAGGCAACAATGGTAATTTTGACCCAAAACAACAATCCCAGCCCTTTAGAATAAAAGTGGTCATTTTGACCATAAACATAACTTCCAGCCTTTGACACTCCTGGCTCTTGGAAGCCAAAAGCGGTCATTTTTACAAAAACGACACTTCCTGCCCTTTGAGACCAAAAATGGTAATTTTAACCAAAAACTACACTCTCTGGCCCTTGTAAGCCAGAAATGGTCATTTTGACCCAAAACGACACTTCCGGCCTTTTGAGACCAAAAATGGTCATTTTGACCAATAACGATAGTCCCGGCCCTTTGAAACAGAAAATGGTAATTTTGACCAAAAACCACACTCCCGACTCCTGTAAGCCAAAAATGGTAATTTTGACCAAAAATGACACTCCTGGCCCTTGTAAGCCAGAAAATAGTCATTTTGACCAAAAATTACACTTCTGGCCCTTGGATGCCAAAAATGGTCATTTTGACCCAAAACGACACTTCCGGCCCATGTAAGCCAAAAAATTGTAATTTTGACCAAAACTGACACTCCTAGCCCATGGAAGCAAAAAATTGAAATTTTGACCAAAAACGACACTCCCGACTCTTGGAAGCCAAAAATGGCTATTTTGACCAAAAACGACACTTCCGGCCCTTGGAAGCAAAAAAAAAATGGTAATTTTGAGCAAAATTACACTCCCGGCTCTTGGAAGCAAAAAATGGCCATTTTGACCCAAAACGACACTGCCGCCCTTGTAAGCCAAAAAATTGTAATTTTGACCAAAACTGACACTACTAGCCCATGGAAGCAAAAAATGGTAATTTTGACCAAAAACGACACTCCCGGCTCTTGGAAGCCAACAATGGCCATTTTGACCAAAAACGACACTCCCGACCCTTGGAAGCAAAAAAATGGTAATTTTGAGCAAAATTACACTCCCGGCTCTTGGAAGCCAAAAATGGCAATTTTGACCAAAAATGACACTCCTGGCCCTTGGAAGCAAAAAATTGTAATTTTGACCAAAAACTACACTTCTGGTCCGTGTAAGCCAAAAATGGTCATTTTGACCAAAAACTACACTCCTTGCTCTCGTAAGCAAAAAAATGGTCTTTTTGACCAAAAACGACACTCGCAGCCCATTCAGACCAAAAATGGTCATTTTGACCAAAAGCGACACTCCCAGCCCTTGAAAGGCAACAATGGTAATTTTGACCCAAAACGACACTGCCGGCCCTTGTAAGCCAAAAAATGGTCATTTTGACCAAACAGGACACTCCTAGCCCTTGGAAGCCAAAATGGTAACTTTGACCAAAAATTACACTTCTGGCCCTTGGAAGCCAAAAATGGTAATTTTGACCCAAAACGACACTTCCTGACCTTTGAGACCAAAAATGGTAATTTTTACCAAAAACTACACTCTCTGGCCCTTGTAAGCCAAAAATGGTCATTTTGACCCAAAACGACACTTCCGGGCTTTTGAGACCAAAAATGGTCATTTTGACCAATAACGACATTCCCGGCCCTTTGAAACAGAAAATTGTAATTTTTACCAAAAATGAAACTCCCTTTGAGACAAAAAATGGTAATTTTGACCAAAAACCACACTCCCGACTCCTGTAAGCCAAAAATGGTAATTTTGACCAGAAATGACACTCCTGGCCCTTGTAAGCCAGAAAATGGTCATTTTGACCAAAAATTACACTTCTGGCCCTTGGATATCAAAAATGGTCATTTTGACCCCAAACGACCCTGCCGCCCATGGAAGCAAAAAAATGGACATTTTGACCAAAAACTACACTTCCGGCCCATGTAAGCCAAAAAATTGTAATTTTGACCAAAACTGACACTCCTAGCCCATGGAAGCAAAAAATTGAAATTTTGACCAAAAACGACACTCCCGACTCTTGGAAGCCAAAAATGGCCATTTTGAGCAAAAACGACACTTGGAAGCAAAAAATTGTAATTTTGACCAAAAATTACACTTCTGGCCCTTGTAAACCAAAAAATGGTAATTTTGACCAAAAACTACACTCATAGCCCTCGTAAGCAAACAAATTGTCTTTTGACCAAAAACGACACTCGCAGCCCATTCAGAGCAAAAATGGTCATTTTGACCAAAAACAACACTCCCAGCCCTTCGGAGGCAAAAATGGTCATTTTGTCCCAAAACGACCCTCGCGGCCCTTGGAAGCAAAAAATTGTTATTTTGACCAAAAACTACACTTCTGGCCCTTGTAAGATAAAAAATGGTCATTTTAACCCAAAACGACACTTCCGGGCTTTTGAGACCAAAAATGGTTATTTTGACCAATAACGACATTCCCGGCCCTTTGAAACAGAAAATTGTAATTTTTACCAAAAATGAAACTCCCTTTGAGACAAAAAATGGTAATTTTGACCAAAAACCACACTCCCAACTCCTGTAAGCAAAAAATGGTAATTTTGACCAAAAATTACACTTCTGGCCCTTGGAAGCCAAAAATGGTAATTTTGACCCAAAAGGACACTTCCTGACCTTTGAGACCAAAAATGGTCATTTTGACCCAAAACAACACTTCCGGGCTTTTGAGACCAAAAATGGTCATTTTGACCAATAACGACATTCCCGGCCCTTTGAAACAGAAAATTGTAATTTTTACCAAAAATGAAACTCCCTTTGAGACAAAAAATGGCAATTTTGAACAAAAACCACACTCCCGACTCCTGTAAGCCAAAAATGGTAATTTTGACCAAAAATGACACTCCTGGCCCTTGTAAGCCAGAAAATAGTCATTTTGACCAAAAATTACACTTCTGGACCTTGGATGCCAAAAATGGTCATTTTGACCCAAAACAACACTTCCGGCCCATGTAAGCCAAAAAATTTTAATTTTGACCAAAACTGACACTCCTAGCCCATGGAAGCAAAAAATTGAAATTTTGACCAAAAACGACACTCCCGACTCTTGGAAGCCAAAAATGGCTATTTTGACCAAAAACGACACTTCCGGCCCTTGGAAGCAAAAAAAATGGTAATTTTGAGCAAAATTACACTCCCGAATCTTGGAAGCAAAAAATGGCCATTTTGACCCAAAACGACACTGCCGCCCTTGTAAGCCAAAAAATTGTAATTTTGACCAAAACTGACACTACTAGCCCATGGAAGCAAAAAATGGTAATTTTGACCAAAAACGACACTCCCAGCTCTTGGAAGCCAAAAATGGCCATTTTGACCAAAGACGACACTCCCGGCCCTTGGAAGCAAAAAAAATGGTAATTTTGAGCAAAATTACACTCCCGGCTCTTGGAAGCCAAAAATGGCCATTTTGACCAAAAATGACACTCCCGGCCCTTGGAAGCAAAAAATTGTAATTTTGACCAAAAGCTACACTTCTGGTCCTTGTTAGCCAAAAAATGGTAATTTTGACCAAAAACTACACTCCTTGCTCTCGTAAGCAAAAAATTGTCTTCTTGACCAAAAACGACACTCGCAGCCCATTCAGACCAAAAATGGTAATTTTGACCAAAAAATTACACTCCCAGCCCTTGGAAGGCAACAATGGTAATTTTGACCCAAAACGACACTCCTAGACCTTGGGAGTAAAAAATGGTAATTTTGACCAAAAACGACAATCCCAGCCCTTTAGAATAAAAGTGGTCATTTTGACCAAAAACTACACTCCTGGCCCTTGGAAGCCAAAAATTGTCATTTTGTCCCAAAACGACACTCGCGGCCCTTGGAAGCAAAAAATTGTAATTTTGACCCAAAACTACACTTCTGGCCCTTGTAAGCCAAAAAATGGTCATTTTGACCAAAAACTACACTCCTTGTTCTCGTAAGCAAAAAAATGGTCTTTTTGACCAAAAACGACACTCGCAGCCCATTCAGACCAAAAATGGTAATTTTGACCAAAAACCTCACTCCCGACTCCTGTAAGCCAAAAATAGTAATTTTGACCAAAAATGACACTCCTGGCCCTTGTAAGCCAAAAATGGTCATTTTGTCCAAAAAACGACACTCGCGGCCCTTGGAAGCAAAAATTTGTAATTTTGACCAAAAACTACACTTCTGGCCCTTGTAAGATAAAAAATGGTCATTTTGACCCAAAATGACACTTCCGGCCTATTGAGACCAAAAATGGTCATTTTGACCAATAACGACAGTCCCGGCCCTTTGAAAAAGAAAATAGTAATTTTTACCAAAAACGACACTCCCTTTGAGATAAAAAGTGTTAATTTTGACCAAAAACCACACTCCCGACTCCTGTAAGCCAAAAATGGTAATTTTGACCAAAAATGACACTCCTGGCCCTTGTAAGCCAGAAAATGGTCATTTTGACCAAAAATTACACTTCTGGCCCTTGGAAGCAAAAAATGGTAATTTTGACCCAAAACGACACTGCCGCCCATGGAAGCAAAAAAATGGTAATTTTGACCAAAAACTACACTTCCGGCCCTTGTAAGCCAAAAAATTGTAATTTTGACCAAAACTGACACTCCTAGCCCATGGAAGCAAAAAATGGTAATTTTGACCAAAAACCAAACTCCCGACTCCTGTAAGCCAAAAATAGTAATTTTGACCAAAAATGACACTCCTGGCCCTTGTAAGCCAAAAAATGGTCATTTTGACCAAAAATTACACTTCTGGCTCTTGGAAGCCAAAAATGGTAATTTTGACCCAAAACGACACTGTAAGCCAAAAAATTGTAATTTTGACCAAAACTGACACTACTAGCCCATGGAAGCAAAAAATTGTAATTTTGACCAAAAATGACACTCCCGGCTCTTGGAAGCCAAAAATGGCCATTTTGACCAAAAACGACACTCCCGGCCCTTGGAAGCAAAAACATGGTAATTTTGAGCAAAATTACACTCCCGGATCTTGGAAGCCAAAAATGGCAATTTTGACCAAAAATTACACTCCCGGCCCTTGGAAGCAAAAAATTGTAATTTTGACCAAAAACTACACTTCTGGTCCTTGTAAGCCAAATAATGGTCATTTTGACCAAAAACTACACTCCTTGCTCTCGTAAGCAAAAAAAAATGGTCTTTTTGACCAAAAACGACACTCGCAGCCCATTCAGACCAAAAATGGTCATTTTGACCAAAAACTACACTCCCAGCCCTTGGAAGCAAAAAAATGGTAATTTTGAGCAAAATTACACTCCCGGCTCTTGGAAGCCAAAAATGGCAATTTTGACCAAAAATTACACTGCCGGCCCTTGGAAGCAAAAAATTGTAATTTTGACCAAAAACTACACTTCTGGTCCTTGTAAGCCAAAAAATGGTCATTTTGACCAAAAACTACACTCCTTGCTCTCGTAAGCAAAAAAAATGGTCTTTTTGACCAAAAACGACACTCGCAGCCCATTCAGACCAAAAATGGTCATTTTGACCAAAAACAACACTCCCAGCCCTTGGAAGGCAACAATGGTAATTTTGACCCAAAACAACAATCCCAGCCCTTTAGAATAAAAGTGGTCATTTTGACCATAAACATAACTTCCAGCCTTTGACACTCCTGGCTCTTGGAAGCCAAAAGTGGTCATTTTTACAAAAACGACACTTCCTGCCCTTTGAGACCAAAAATGGTAATTTTAACCAAAAACTACACTCTCTGGCCCTTGTAAGCCAGAAATGGTCATTTTGACCCAAAACGACACTTCCGGCCTTTTGAGACCAAAAATGGACATTTTGACCAATAACGATAGTCCCGGCCCTTTGAAACAGAAAATGGTAATTTTGACCAAAAACCACACTCCCGACTCCTGTAAGCCAAAAATGGTAATTTTGACCAAAAATGACACTCCTGGCCCTTGTAAGCCAGAAAATAGTCATTTTGACCAAAAATTACACTTCTGGCCCTTGGATGCCAAAAATGGTCATTTTGACCCAAAACGACACTTCCGGCCCATGTAAGCCAAAAAATTGTAAATTTGACCAAAACTGACACTCCTAGCCCATGGAAGCAAAAATTGAAATTTTGACCAAAAACGACACTCCCGACTCTTGGAAGCCAAAAATGGCTTTTTTGACCAAAAACGACACTTCCGGCCCTTGGAAGAAAAAAAAAATGGTAATTTTGAGCAAAATTACACTCCCGGCTCTTGGAAGCAAAAAATGGCCATTTTGACCCAAAACGACACTGCCGCCCTTGTAAGCCAAAAAATTGTAATTTTGACCAAAACTGACACTACTAGCCCATGGAAGCAAAAAATGGTAATTTTGACCAAAAACGACACTCCCAGCTCTTGGAAGCCAAAAATGGCCATTTTGACCAAAAACGACACTCGCAGCCCATTCAGACCAAAAATGGTCATTTTGACCAAAAACTACACTCCCAGCCCTTGGAAGCAAAAAAATGGTAATTTTGAGCAAAATTACACTCCCGGCTCTTGGAAGCCAAAAATGGCAATTTTGACCAAAAATTACACTGCCGGCCCTTGGAAGCAAAAAATTGTAATTTTGACCAAAAACTACACTTCTGGTCCTTGTAAGCCAAAAAATGGTCATTTTGACCAAAAACTACACTCCTTGCTCTCGTAAGCAAAAAAAATGGTCTTTTTGACCAAAAACGACACTCGCAGCCCATTCAGACCAAAAATGGTCATTTTGACCAAAAACAACACTCCCAGCCCTTGGAAGGCAACAATGGTAATTTTGACCCAAAACAACAATCCCAGCCCTTTAGAATAAAAGTGGTCATTTTGACCATAAACATAACTTCCAGCCTTTGACACTCCTGGCTCTTGGAAGCCAAAAGTGGTAATTTTTACAAAAACGACACTTCCTGCCCTTTGAGACCAAAAATGGTAATTTTAACCAAAAACTACACTCTCTGGCCCTTGTAAGCCAGAAATGGTCATTTTGACCCAAAACGACACTTCCGGCCTTTTGAGACCAAAAATGGACATTTTGACCAATAACGATAGTCCCGGCCCTTTGAAACAGAAAATGGTAATTTTGACCAAAAACCACACTCCCGACTCCTGTAAGCCAAAAATGGTAATTTTGACCAAAAATGACACTCCTGGCCCTTGTAAGCCAGAAAATAGTCATTTTGACCAAAAATTACACTTCTGGCCCTTGGATGCCAAAAATGGTCATTTTGACCCAAAACGACACTTCCGGCCCATGTAAGCCAAAAAATTGTAAATTTGACCAAAACTGACACTCCTAGCCCATGGAAGCAAAAATTGAAATTTTGACCAAAAACGACACTCCCGACTCTTGGAAGCCAAAAATGGCTTTTTTGACCAAAAACGACACTTCCGGCCCTTGGAAGAAAAAAAAATGGTAATTTTGAGCAAAATTACACTCCCGGCTCTTGGAAGCAAAAAATGGCCATTTTGACCCAAAACGACACTGCCGCCCTTGTAAGCCAAAAAATTGTAATTTTGACCAAAACTGACACTACTAGCCCATGGAAGCAAAAAATGGTAATTTTGACCAAAAACGACACTCCCAGCTCTTGGAAGCCAAAAATGGCCATTTTGACCAAAGACGACACTCCCGGCCCTTGGAAGCAAAAAAAATGGTAATTTTGAGCAAAATTACACTCCCGGCTCTTGGAAGCCAAAAATGGCCATTTTGACCAAAAATGACACTCCCGGCCCTTGGAAGCAAAAAATTGTAATTTTGACCAAAAGCTACACTTCTGGTCCTTGTTAGCCAAAAAATGGTAATTTTGACCAAAAACTACACTCCTTGCTCTCGTAAGCAAAAAATTGTCTTCTTGACCAAAAACGACACTCGCAGCCCATTCAGACCAAAAATGGTAATTTTGACCAAAAAATTACACTCCCAGCCCTTGGAAGGCAACAATGGTAATTTTGACCCAAAACGACACTCCTAGACCTTGGGAGTAAAAAATGGTAATTTTGACCAAAAACGACAATCCCAGCCCTTTAGAATAAAAGTGGTCATTTTGACCAAAAACTACACTCCTGGCCCTTGGAAGCCAAAAATTGTCATTTTGTCCCAAAACGACACTCGCGGTCCTTGGAAGCAAAAAATTGTAATTTTGACCCAAAACTACACTTCTGGCCCTTGTAAGCCAAAAAATGGTCATTTTGACCAAAAACTACACTCCTTGTTCTCGTAAGCAAAAAAATGGTCTTTTTGACCAAAAACGACACTCGCAGCCCATTCAGACCAAAAATGGTAATTTTGACCAAAAACCTCACTCCCGACTCCTGTAAGCCAAAAATAGTAATTTTGACCAAAAATGACACTCCTGGCCCTTGTAAGCCAAAAATGGTCATTTTGTCCAAAAAACGACACTCGCGGCCCTTGGAAGCAAAAATTTGTAATTTTGACCAAAAACTACACTTCTGGCCCTTGTAAGATAAAAAATGGTCATTTTGACCCAAAATGACACTTCCGGCCTATTGAGACCAAAAATGGTCATTTTGACCAATAACGACAGTCCCGGCCCTTTGAAAAAGAAAATAGTAATTTTTACCAAAAACGACACTCCCTTTGAGATAAAAAGTGTTAATTTTGACCAAAAACCACACTCCCGACTCCTGTAAGCCAAAAATGGTAATTTTGACCAAAAATGACACTCCTGGCCCTTGTAAGCCAGAAAATGGTCATTTTGACCAAAAATTACACTTCTGGCCCTTGGAAGCAAAAAATGGTAATTTTGACCCAAAACGACACTGCCGCCCATGGAAGCAAAAAAATGGTAATTTTGACCAAAAACTACACTTCCGGCCCTTGTAAGCCAAAAAATTGTAATTTTGACCAAAACTGACACTCCTAGCCCATGGAAGCAAAAAATGGTAATTTTGACCAAAAACCAAACTCCCGACTCCTGTAAGCCAAAAATAGTAATTTTGACCAAAAATGACACTCCTGGCCCTTGTAAGCCAAAAAATGGTCATTTTGACCAAAAATTACACTTCTGGCTCTTGGAAGCCAAAAATGGTAATTTTGACCCAAAACGACACTGTAAGCCAAAAAATTGTAATTTTGACCAAAACTGACACTACTAGCCCATGGAAGCAAAAAATTGTAATTTTGACCAAAAATGACACTCCCGGCTCTTGGAAGCCAAAAATGGCCATTTTGACCAAAAACGACACTCCCGGCCCTTGGAAGCAAAAACATGGTAATTTTGAGCAAAATTACACTCCCGGATCTTGGAAGCCAAAAATGGCAATTTTGACCAAAAATTACACTCCCGGCCCTTGGAAGCAAAAAATTGTAATTTTGACCAAAAACTACACTTCTGGTCCTTGTAAGCCAAATAATGGTCATTTTGACCAAAAACTACACTCCTTGCTCTCGTAAGCAAAAAAAATGGTCTTTTTGACCAAAAACGACACTCGCAGCCCATTCAGACCAAAAATGGTCATTTTGACCAAAAACTACACTCCCAGCCCTTGGAAGCAAAAAAATGGTAATTTTGAGCAAAATTACACTCCCGGCTCTTGGAAGCCAAAAATGGCAATTTTGACCAAAAATTACACTCCCGGCCCTTGGAAGCAAAAAATTGTAATTTTGACCAAAAACTACACTTCTGGTCCTTGTAAGCCAAAAAATGGTCATTTTGACCAAAAACTACACTCCTTGCTCTCGTAAGCAAAAAAAATGGTCTTTTTGACCAAAAACGACACTCGCAGCCCATTCAGACCAAAAATGGTCATTTTGACCAAAAACAACACTCCCAGCCCTTGGAAGGCAACAATGGTAATTTTGACCCAAAACAACAATCCCAGCCCTTTAGAATAAAAGTGGTCATTTTGACCATAAAAATAACTTCCAGCCTTTGACACTCCTGGCTCTTGGAAGCCAAAAGCGGTCATTTTTACAAAAACGACACTTCCTGCCCTTTGAGACCAAAAATGGTAATTTTAACCAAAAACTACACTCTCTGGCCCTTGTAAGCCAGAAATGGTCATTTTGACCCAAAACGACACTTCCGGCCTTTTGAGACCAAAAATGGTCATTTTGACCAATAACGATAGTCCCGGCCCTTTGAAACAGAAAATGGTAATTTTGACCAAAAACCACACTCCCGACTCCTGTAAGCCAAAAATGGTAATTTTGACCAAAAATGACACTCCTGGCCCTTGTAAGCCAGAAAATAGTCATTTTGACCAAAAATTACACTTCTGGCCCTTGGATGCCAAAAATGGTCATTTTGACCCAAAACGACACTTCCGGCCCATGTAAACCAAAAAATTGTAAATTTGACCAAAACTGACACTCCTAGCCCATGGAAGCAAAAATTGAAATTTTGACCAAAAACGACACTCCCGACTCTTGGAAGCCAAAAATGGCTATTTTGACCAAAAACGACACTTCCGGCCCTTGGAAGAAAAAAAAAATGGTAATTTTGAGCAAAATTACACTCCCGGCTCTTGGAAGCAAAAAATGGCCATTTTGACCCAAAACGACACTGCCGCCCTTGTAAGCCAAAAAATTGTAATTTTGACCAAAACTGACACTACTAGCCCATGGAAGCAAAAAATGGTAATTTTGACCAAAAAACGACACTCCCGGCTCTTGGAAGCCAAAAATGGCCATTTTGACCAAAGACAACACTCCCGGCCCTTGGAAGCAAAAAAAAATGGTAATTTTGAGCAAAATTACACTCCCGGCTCTTGGAAGCCAAAAATGGCCATTTTGACCAAAAATGACACTCCCGGCCCTTGGAAGCAAAAAATTGTAATTTTGACCAAAAGCTACACTTCTGGTCCTTGTTAGCCAAAAAATGGTAATTTTGACCAAAAACTACACTCCTTGCTCTCGTAAGCAAAAAATTGTCTTCTTGACCAAAAACGACACTCGCAGCCCATTCAGACCAAAAATGGTAATTTTGACCAAAAAATTACACTCCCAGCCCTTGGAAGGCAACAATGGTAATTTTGACCCAAAACGACACTCCTAGACCTTGGGAGTAAAAAATGGTAATTTTGACCAAAAACGACAATCCCAGCCCTTTAGAATAAAAGTGGTCATTTTGACCAAAAACTACACTCCTGGCCCTTGGAAGCCAAAAATTGTCATTTTGTCCCAAAACGACACTCGCGGCCCTTGGAAGCAAAAAATTGTAATTTTGACCCAAAACTACACTTCTGGCCCTTGTAAGCCAAAAAATGGTCATTTTGACCAAAAACTACACTCCTTGTTCTCGTAAGCAAAAAAATGGTCTTTTTGACCAAAAACGACACTCGCAGCCCATTCAGACCAAAAATGGTAATTTTGACCAAAAACCTCACTCCCGACTCCTGTAAGCCAAAAATAGTAATTTTGACCAAAAATGACACTCCTGGCCCTTGTAAGCCAAAAATGGTCATTTTGTCCAAAAAACGACACTCGCGGCCCTTGGAAGCAAAAATTTGTAATTTTGACCAAAAACTACACTTCTGGCCCTTGTAAGATAAAAAATGGTCATTTTGACCCAAAATGACACTTCCGGCCTTTTGAGACCAAAAATGGTCATTTTGACCAATAACGACAGTCCCGGCCCTTTGAAACAGAAAATAGTAATTTTTACCAAAAACGACACTCCCTTTGAGATAAAAAATGTTAATTTTGACCAAAAACCACACTCCCGACTCCTGTAAGCCAAAAATGGTAATTTTGACCAAAAATGACACACCTGGCCCTTGTAAGCCAGAAAATGGTCATTTTGACCAAAAATTACACTTCTGGCCCTTGGAAGCAAAAAAATGGTAATTTTGACCCAAAACGACACTGCCGCCCATGGAAGCAAAAAAATGGTAATTTTGACCAAAAACTACACTTCCGGCCCTTGTAAGCCAAAAAATTGTAATTTTGACCAAAACTGACACTCCTAGCCCATGGAAGCAAAAAATGGTAATTTTGACCAAAAACCAACTCCCGACTCCTGTAAGCCAAAAATAGTAATTTTGACCAAAAATGACACTCCTGGCCCTTGTAAGCCAAAAAATGGTCATTTTGACCAAAAATTACACTTCTGGCTCTTGGAAGCCAAAAATGGTAATTTTGACCCAAAACGACACTCCCGGCCCTTGGAAGCAAAAAAAATGGTAATTTTGAGCAAAATTACACTCCCGGCTCTTGGAAGCCAAAAATGGCCATTTTGACCCAAAACGACACTGTAAGCCACAAAATTGTAATTTTGACCAAAACTGACACTACTAGCCCATGGAAGCAAAAAATGGTAATTTTGACCAAAAATGACACTCCCGGCTCTTGGAAGCCAAAAATGGCCATTTTGACCAGAAACGACACTCCCGGCCCTTGGAAGCAAAAACATGGTAATTTTGAGCAAAATTACACTCCCGGATCTTGGAAGCCAAAAATGACAATTTTGACCAAAAATTACACTCCCGGCCCTTGGAAGCAAAAAATTGTAATTTTGACCAAAAACTACACTTCTGGTCCTTGTAAGCCAAAAAATGGTCATTTTGACCAAAAACTACACTCCTTGCTCTCGTAAGCAAAAAAATGGTCTTTTTGACCAAAAACGACACTCGCAGCCCATTCAGACCAAAAATGGTCATTTTGACCAAAAACAACACTCCCAGCCCTTGGAAGGCAACAATGGTAATTTTGACCCAAAACAACAATCCCAGCCCTTTATAGAATAAAAGTGGTCATTTTGACCATAAACAAAACTTCCAGCCTTTGACACTCCTGGCTCTTGGAACCCAAAAGCGGTCATTTTTACAAAAACGACACTTCCTGCCCTTTGAGACCAAAAATGGTAATTTTAACCAAAAACTACACTCTATGGCCCTTGTAAGCCAGAAATGGTCATTTTGACCCAAAACGACACTTCCGGCCTTTTGAGACCAAAAATGGTCATTTTGACCAATAACGATAGTCCCGGCCCTTTGAAACAGAAAATGGTAATTTTGACCAAAAACCCCACTCCCGACTCCTGTAAGCCAAAAATGGTAATTTTGACCAAAAATGACACTCCTGGCCCTTGTAACCCAAAAAATGGTCATTTTGACCAAACACGACACTCGCAGCCCTTGGAAGCAAAAAATTGTAATTTTGACCAAAAATTACACTTCTGGCCCTTGTAAACCAAAAAATGGTAATTTTGACCAAAAACTACACTCATAGTAGTAAGCAAACAAATTGTCTTTTTGACCAAAAATGACACTCGCAGCCCATTCAGAGCAAAAATGGTAATTTTGACCAAAAACAACACTCCCAGCCCTTCGGAGGCAACAATGGTAATTTTGACCCAAAACGAAACTGCCGGCCCTTGTAAGCCAAAAAATTGTATTTTGACCAAAAACCACACTCATAGCCCTTAGGAGCAAAAAATGGTCATTTTGACAAAAAAAGACAATCCCGGCCCTTTAGAATAAAAGTGGTCATTTTGACCAAAAACGAAACTTCCAGCCTTTGGAAGCCAAAAATGGTAATTTACCAAAAACAACACTCCAGGCTATTGGAAGCCAAAATTGGTCATTTTGACAAAAACGACACTTTATGCCCCTTTGAGACCAAAAATGGTACTGCCACCCTTGGAAGCAAAAAATGGTAATTTTGACCAAAAACTACCAAAAACGACCTTGTAAGCCAAAAAATTGTAATATTGATCAAAACTGACACTCCTAGCCCAAGGAAGCAAAAAATGGTAATTTTGACCAAAAACGACACTTCCGGCTCTTGGAAGCCAAAAATGGCAATTTTGACCAAAAACGACACTCCTGGCTCCTGGAAGCAAAAAATGATCATTTTGATCAAAAACTACACTCTCTGGCCCTTGTAAGCCAAAAATGGTCATTTTGACCCAAAACGACACTTCCGGCCTTTTGAGACCACAAAATGGTCATTTTGATTAATAACGACAGTCCCGGCCCTTTGAAACAGAAAATGGTAATTTTTACAAAAAACGACACTCCCTTTGAGACAAAAAATGGTAATTTTGACCAAAAACCACACTCCCGACCCCTGTAAGCCAAAAATGGTAATTTTGACCAAAAATGACACTCCTGGCCCTTGTAAGCCAAAAATGGTAATTTTGACCCAAAACGACACTGCCGCCCTTGTAAGCCAAAAAATTGTAATTTTGACCAAAACTGACACTACTAGCCCATGGAAGCAAAAAATGGTAATTTTGACCAAAAACGACATTCCCGGCTCTTGGAAGCCAAAAATGGCCATTTTGACCAAAAACTACACTTCCGGCCCTTGTAAGCCAAAAAATTGTAATATTGATCAAAACTGACACTCCTAGCCCAATAAAGCAAAAAATGGTAATTTTGACCAAAAACGACACTTCCGGCTCTTGGAAGCCAAAAATGGCAATTTTGACCAAAAACGACACTCCTGGCTCCTGGAAGCAAAAAATGATCATTTTGATCAAAAACTACACTCTCTGGCCCTTGTAAGCCAAAAATGGTCATTTTGACCCAAAACGACACTTCCGGCCTTTTGAGACCACAAAATGGTCATTTTGATTAATAACGACAGTCCCGGCCCTTTGAAACAGAAAATGGTAATTTTTACAAAAAACGACACTCCCTTTGAGACAAAAAATGGTAATTTTGACCAAAAACCACACTCCCGACTCCTGTAAGCCAAAAATGGTAATTTTGACCAAAAATGACTCTCCTGGCCCTTGTAAGCCAAAAATGGTAATTTTGACCAAAACTGACACTCCTAGCCCATGGAAGCAAAAAATGGTAATTTTGACCAAAAACGACACTTCCGGCTCTTGGAAGAAAAAAATGGCCATTTTGACCAAAAACGCCACTCGCGGCCCTTGGAAGCAAAAATTTGTAATTTTGACCAAAAACTACACTTCTGGCCCTTGTAAGATAAAAAATGGTAATTTTGATCCAAAACGACACTTCCGGCCTTTTGAGACCAAAAATGGTAATTTTTACCAAAAACTACACTCTCTGGCCCTTGTAAGCCAAAAATGGTCATTTTGACCCAAAACAACACTTCCGGGCTTTTGAGACCAAAAATGGTCATTTTGACCAATAACAACATTCCCGGCCCTTTGAAACAGAAAATTGTAATTTTTACCAAAAATGAAACTCCCTTTGAGACAAAAAATGGTAATTTTGACCAAAAACCACACTCCCGACTCCTGTAAGCAAAAAATGGTAATTTTGACCAAAAATGACACTCCTGGCCCTTGTAAGCCAAAAAATTGTCATTTTGACCAAACACTACACTCCTAGCCCTTGGAAGCAAAAAATGGTAATTTTGACCAAAAATTACACTTCTGGCCCTTGGAAGCCAAAAATGGTAATTTTGACCCAAAACGACACTTCCTGACCTTTAAGACCAAAAATGGTAATTTTTACCAAAAACTACACTCTCTGGCCCTTGTAAGCCAAAAATGGTAATTTTGACCCAAAACGAATCTTCCGGGCTTTTGAGACCAAAAATGGTCATTTTGACCAATAACGACATTCCCGGCCCTTTGAAACAGAAAATTGTAATTTTTACCAAAAATGAAACTCCCTTTGAGACAAAAAATGGTAATTTTGACCAAAAACAACACTCCCGACTCCTGTAAGCCAAAAATGGTAATTTTGACCCAAAATGACACTGCCACCCTTGGAAGCAAAAAATTGTAATTTTGACCAAAAACTACACTTCCGGCCCTTGTAAGCCAAAAAATTGTAATATTGATCAAAACTGACACTCCTAGCCCAAGGAAGCAAAAAATGGTAATTTTGACCAAAAACGACACTTCCGGCTCTTGGAAGCCAAAAATGGCAATTTTGACCAAAAACGACACTCCTGGCTCCTGGAAGCAAAAAATGATCATTTTGATTAATAACGACAGTCCCGGCCCTTTGAAACAGAAAATGGTAATTTTTACAAAAAACGACACTCCCTTTGAGACAAAAAATGGTAATTTTGACCAAAAACCACACTCCCGACCCCTGTAAGCCAAAAATGGTAATTTTGACCAAAAATGACACTCCTGGCCCTTGTAAGCCAAAAATGGTAATTTTGACCCAAAACGACACTGCCGCCCTTGTAAGCCAAAAAATTGTAATTTTGACCAAAACTGACATTACTAGCCCATGGAAGCAAAAAATGGTAATTTTGACCAAAAACGACACTCCCGGCTCTTGGAAGCCAAAAATGGCCATTTTGACCAAAAAGGACACTCCGGGCCTTTGGAAGCAAAAAAAATGGTAATTTTGAGCAAAATTACACTCCCGGCTCTTTGAAGCCAAAAATGGCCATTTTGACCAAAAACGACACTGCCGGCCCTTGGAAGCCAAAAAATGGTAATTTTTACCAAAAACTACACTCCTTACTCTCGTAAGCAAAAAAATGGTCTTTTTGACCAAAAACGACACTCGCAGCCCATTCAGACCAAAAATGGTCATTTTGACCAAAAAATTACACTCCCAGCCCTTGGAAGCAAAAAATTGTAATTTTGACCAAAAACTACTTTTCTGGCCCTTGTAAGCCAAAAAATGGTAATTTTGACCAAAAACTACACTCCTTGTTCTCGTAAGCAAAAAAATGGTCTTTTTGACCAAAAACGACACTCGCAGCCCATTCAGACCAAAAATGGTAATTTTGACCAAAAACCACACTCCCGACTCCTGTAAGCCAAAAAGAGTAATTTTGACCAAAAATGACACTCCTGGCCCTTGTAAGCCAAAAAATGGTAATTTTGACCAAAACTGACACTCCTAGCCCATGGAAGCAAAAAATGGTAATTTTGACCAAAAACGACACTTCCGGCTCTTGGAAGAAAAAAATGGCCATTTTGACCAAAAATGACACTCCCGGCCCTTGGAAGCAAAAAATTGTAATTTTGACCAAAAGCTACACTTCTGGTCCTTGTTAGCCAAAAAATGGTAATTTTGACCAAAAACTACACTCCTTGCTCTCGTAAGCAAAAAATTGTCTTCTTGACCAAAAACGACACTCGCAGCCCATTCAGACCAAAAATGGTAATTTTGACCAAAAAATTACACTCCCAGCACTTGGAAGGCAACAATGGTAATTTTGACCCAAAACGACACTCCTAGACCTTGGGAGTAAAAAATGGTAATTTTGACCAAAAACGACAATCCCAGCCCTTTAGAATAAAAGTGGTCATTTTGACCAAAAACTACACTCCTGGCCCTTGGAAGCCAAAAATTGTCATTTTGTCCCAAAACGACACTCGCGGCCCTTGGAAGCAAAAAATTGTAATTTTGACCCAAAACTACACTTCTGGCCCTTGTAAGCCAAAAAATGGTCATTTTGACCAAAAACTACACTCCTTGTTCTCGTAAGCAAAAAAATGGTCTTTTTGACCAAAAACGACACTCGCAGCCCATTCAGACCAAAAATGGTAATTTTGACCAAAAACCTCACTCCCGACTCCTGTAAGCCAAAAATAGCAATTTTGACCAAAAATGACACTCCTGGCCCTTGTAAGCCAAAAATGGTCATTTTGTCGAAAAAACGACACTCGCGGCCCTTGGAAGCAAAAATTTGTAATTTTGACCAAAAACTACACTTCTGGCCCTTGTAAGATAAAAAATGGTCATTTTGACCCAAAATGACACTTCCGGCCTTTTGAGACCAAAAATGGTCATTTTGACCCAAAACGACACTTCCGGCCCATGTAAGCCAAAAAATTGTAAATTTGACCAAAACTGACACTCCTAGCCCATGGAAGCAAAAATTGAAATTTTGACCAAAAACGACACTCCCGGCTCTTGGAAGCCAAAAATGGCCATTTTGACCAAAGACAACACTCCCGGCCCTTGGAAGCAAAAAAAAATGGTAATTTTGAGCAAAATTACACTCCCGGCTCTTGGAAGCCAAAAATGGCCATTTTGACCAAAAATGACACTCCCGGCCCTTGGAAGCAAAAAATTGTAATTTTGACCAAAAGCTACACTTCTGGTCCTTGTTAGCCAAAAAATGGTAATTTTGACCAAAAACTACACTCCTTGCTCTCGTAAGCAAAAAATTGTCTTCTTGACCAAAAACGACACTCGCAGCCCATTCAGACCAAAAATGGTAATTTTGACCAAAAAATTACACTCCCAGCCCTTGGAAGGCAACAATGGTAATTTTGACCCAAAACGACACTCCTAGACCTTGGGAGTAAAAAATGGTAATTTTGACCAAAAACGACAATCCCAGCCCTTTAGAATAAAAGTGGTCATTTTGACCAAAAACTACACTCCTGGCCCTTGGAAGCCAAAAATTGTCATTTTGTCCCAAAACGACACTCGCGGCCCTTGGAAGCAAAAAATTGTAATTTTGACCCAAAACTACACTTCTGGCCCTTGTAAGCCAAAAAATGGTCATTTTGACCAAAAACTACACTCCTTGTTCTCGTAAGCAAAAAAATGGTCTTTTTGACCAAAAACGACACTCGCAGCCCATTCAGACCAAAAATGGTAATTTTGACCAAAAACCTCACTCCCGACTCCTGTAAGCCAAAAATAGTAATTTTGACCAAAAATGACACTCCTGGCCCTTGTAAGCCAAAAATGGTCATTTTGTCCAAAAAACGACACTCGCGGCCCTTGGAAGCAAAAATTTGTAATTTTGACCACAAACTACACTTCTGGCCCTTGTAAGATAAAAAATGGTCATTTTGACCCAAAATGACACTTCCGGCCTTTTGAGACCAAAAATGGTCATTTTGACCAATAACGACAGTCCCGGCCCTTTGAAACAGAAAATAGTAATTTTTACCAAAAACGACACTCCCTTTGAGATAAAAAATGTTAATTTTGACCAAAAACCACACTCCCGACTCCTGTAAGCCAAAAATGGTAATTTTGACCAAAAATGACACTCCTGGCCCTTGTAAGCCAGAAAATGGTCATTTTGACCAAAAATTACACTTCTGGCCCTTGGAAGCAAAAAATGGTAATTTTGACCCAAAACGACACTGCCGCCCATGGAAGCAAAAAAATGGTAATTTTGACCAAAAACTACACTTCCGGCCCTTGTAAGCCAAAAAATTGTAATTTTGACCAAAACTGACACTCCTAGCCCATGGAAGCAAAAAATGGTAATTTTGACCAAAAACCAAACTCCCGACTCCTGTAAGCCAAAAATAGTAATTTTGACCAAAAATGACACTCCTGGCCCTTGTAAGCCAAAAAATGGTCATTTTGACCAAAAATTACACTTCTGGCTCTTGGAAGCCAAAAATGGTAATTTTGACCCAAAACGACACTCCCGGCCCTTGGAAGCAAAAAAATGGTAATTTTGAGCAAAATTACACTCCCGGCTCTTGGAAGCCAAAAATGGCCATTTTGACCCAAAACGACACTTTAAGCCAAAAAATTGTAATTTTGACCAAAACTGACACTACTAGCCCATGGAAGCAAAAAATGGTAATTTTGACCAAAAATGACACTCCCGGCTCTTGGAAGCCAAAAATGGCCATTTTGACCAAAAACGACACTCCCGGCCCTTGGAAGCAAAAACATGGTAATTTTGAGCAAAATTACACTCCCGGATCTTGGAAGCCAAAAATGGCAATTTTGACCAAAAATTACACTCCCGGCCCTTGGAAGCAAAAAATTGTAATTTTGACCAAAAACTACACTTCTGGTCCTTGTAAGCCAAAAAATGGTCATTTTGACCAAAAACTACACTCCTTGCTCTCGTAAGCAAAAAAAATGGTCTTTTTGACCAAAAACGACACTCGCAGCCCATTCAGACCAAAAATGGTCATTTTGACCAAAAACTACACTCCCAGCCCTTGGAAGCAAAAAAATGGTAATTTTGAGCAAAATTACACTCCCGGCTCTTGGAAGCCAAAAATGGCAATTTTGACCAAAAATTACACTCCCGGCCCTTGGAAGCAAAAAATTGTAATTTTGACCAAAAATTACACTTCTGGTCCTTGTAAGCCAAAAAATGGTCATTTTGACCAAAAACTACACTCCTTGCTCTCGTAAGCAAAAAAAATGGTCTTTTTGACCAAAAACGACACTCGCAGCCCATTCAGACCAAAAATGGTCATTTTGACCAAAAACAACACTCCCAGCCCTTGGAAGGCAACAATGGTAATTTTGACCCAAAACAACAATCCCAGCCCTTTAGAATAAAAGTGGTCATTTTGACCATAAACATAACTTCCAGCCTTTGACACTCCTGGCTCTTGGAAGCCAATAGCGGTCATTTTTACAAAAACGACACTTCCTGCCCTTTGAGACCAAAAATGGTAATTTTAACCAAAAACTACACTCTCTGGCCCTTGTAAGCCAGAAATGGTCATTTTGACCCAAAACGACACTTCCGGCCTTTTGAGACCAAAAATGGTCATTTTGACCAATAACGATAGTCCCGGCCCTTTGAAACAGAAAATGGTAATTTTGACCAAAAACCACACTCCCGACTCCTGTAAGCCAAAAATGGTAATTTTGACCAAAAATGACACTCCTGGCCCTTGTAAGCCAGAAAATAGTCATTTTGACCAAAAATTACACTTCTGGCCCTTGGATGCCAAAAATGGTCATTTTGACCCAAAACGACACTTCCGGCCCATGTAAGCCAAAAAATTGTAATTTTGACCAAAACTGACACTCCTAGCCCATGGAAGCAAAAAATTGAAATTTTGACCAAAAACGACACTCCCGACTCTTGGAAGCCAAAAATGGCTATTTTGACCAAAAACGACACTTCCGGCCCTTGGAAGCAAAAAAAAAAATGGTAATTTTGAGCAAAATTACACTCCCGGCTCTTGGAAGCAAAAAATGGCCATTTTGACCCAAAACGACACTGCCGCCCTTGTAAGCCAAAAAATTGTAATTTTGACCACAACTGACACTACTAGCCCTTGGAAGCAAAAAAAAATGGTAATTTTGAGCAAAATTACACTCCCGGCTCTTGGAAGCCAAAAATGGCCATTTTGACCAAAAATGACACTCCCGGCCCTTGGAAGCAAAAAATTGTAATTTTGACCAAAAGCTACACTTCTGGTCCTTGTTAGCCAAAAAATGGTAATTTTGACCAAAAACTACACTCCTTGCTCTCGTAAGCAAAAAATTGTCTTCTTGACCAAAAACGACACTCGCAGCCCATTCAGACCAAAAATGGTAATTTTGACCAAAAAATTACACTCCCAGCCCTTGGAAGGCAACAATGGTAATTTTGACCCAAAACGACACTCCTAGACCTTGGGAGTAAAAAATGGTAATTTTGACCAAAAACGACAATCCCAGCCCTTTAGAATAAAAGTGGTCATTTTGACCAAAAACTACACTCCTGGCCCTTGGAAGCCAAAAATTGTCATTTTGTCCCAAAACGACACTCGCGGCCCTTGGAAGCAAAAAATTGTAATTTTGACCCAAAACTACACTTCTGGCCCTTGTAAGCAAAAAAATGGTCATTTTGACCAAAAACTACACTCCTTGTTCTCGTAAGCAAAAAAATGATCTTTTTGACCAAAAACGACACTCGCAGCCCATTCAGACCAAAAATGGTAATTTTGACCAAAAACCTCACTCCCGACTCCTGTAAGCCAAAAATAGTAATTTTGACCAAAAATGACACTCCTGGCCCTTGTAAGCCAAAAATGGTCATTTTGTCCAAAAAACGACACTCGCGGCCCTTGGAAGCAAAAATTTGTAATTTTGACCAAAAACTACACTTCTGGCCCTTGTAAGATAAAAAATGGTCATTTTGACCCAAAATGACACTTCCGGCCTTTTGAGACCAAAAATGGTCATTTTGACCAATAACGACAGTCCCGGCCCTTTGAAACAGAAAATAGTAATTTTTACCAAAAACGACACTCCCTTTGAGATAAAAAATGTTAATTTTGACCAAAAACCACACTCCCGACTCCTGTAAGCCAAAAATGGTAATTTTGACCAAAAATGACACTCCTGGCCCTTGTAAGCCAGAAAATGGTCATTTTGACCAAAAATTACACTTCTGGCCCTTGGAAGCAAAAAATGGTAATTTTGACCCAAAACGACACTGCCGCCCATGGAAGCAAAAAAATGGTAATTTTGACCAAAAACTACACTTCTGGCCCTTGTAAGCCAAAAAATTGTAATTTTGACCAAAACTGACACTCCTAGCCCATGGAAGCAAAAAATGGTAATTTTGACCAAAAACCAAACTCCCGACTCCTGTAAGCCAAAAATAGTAATTTTGACCAAAAATGACACTCCTGGCCCTTGTAAGCCAAAAAATGGTCATTTTGACCAAAAATTACACTTCTGGCTCTTGGAAGCCAAAAATGGTAATTTTGACCCAAAACGACACTCCCGGCCCTTGGAAGCAAAAAAATGGTAATTTTGAGCAAAATTACACTCCCGGCTCTTGGAAGCCAAAAATGGCCATTTTGACCCAAAACGACACTGTAAGCCAAAAAATTGTAATTTTGACCAAAACTGACACTACTAGCCCATGGAAGCAAAAAATGGTAATTTTGACCAAAAATGACACTCCCGGCCCTTGGAAGCAAAAACATGGTAATTTTGAGCAAAATTACACTCCCGGATCTTGGAAGCCAAAAATGACAATTTTGACCAAAAATTACACTCCCGGCCCTTGGAAGCAAAAAATTGTAATTTTGACCAAAAACTACACTTCTGGTCCTTGTAAGCCAAAAAATGGTCATTTTGACCAAAAACTACACTCCTTGCTCTCGTAAGCAAAAAAAATGGTCTTTTTGACCAAAAACGACACTCACAGCCCATTCAGACCAAAAATGGTCATTTTGACCAAAAACAACACTCCCAGCCCTTGGAAGGCAACAATGGTAATTTTGACCCAAAACAACAATCCCAGCCCTTTATAGAATAAAAGTGGTCATTTTGACCATAAACAAAACTTCCAGCCTTTGACACTCCTGGCTCTTGGAAGCCAAAAGCGGTCATTTTTACAAAAACGACACTTCCTGCCCTTTGAGACCAAAAATGGTAATTTTAACCAAAAACTACACTCTATGGCCCTTGTAAGCCAGAAATGGTCATTTTGACCCAAAACGACACTTCCGGCCTTTTGAGACCAAAAATGGTCATTTTGACCAATAACGATAGTCCCGGCCCTTTGAAACAGAAAATGGTAATTTTGACCAAAAACCCCACTCCCGACTCCTGTAAGCCAAAAATGGTAATTTTGACCAAAAATGACACTCCTGGCCCTTGTAAGCCAAAAAATGGTCATTTTGACCAAAAAATTACACTTCCGGCCCTTGTAAGCCAAAAAATTGTAATTTTGACCAAAACTGACACTCCTAGCCCATGGAAGCAAAAAATGTTAATTTTGACCAAAAACGACACTCCCGGCTCTTGGAAGCCAAAAATAGTAATTTTGTCCCAAAACGACACTCGCGGCCCTTGGAAGCAAAAAATTGTAATTTTGACCAAAAATTACACTTCTGGCCCTTGTAAACCAAAAAATGGTCATTTTGACCAAAAACTACACTCATAACCCTCCTAAGCAAACAAATTGTCTTTTTGACCAAAAACAACACTCGCAGCCCATTCAGAGCAAAAATGGTCATTTTGACCAAAAACAACACTCCCAGCCTTTTGAGACCAAAAATGGTCATTTTGACCAATAACGACAGTCCCGGCCCTTTGAAATAGAAAATGGTAATTTTTACCAAAAATGACACTCCCTTTGAGACAAAAAATTGTAATTTTGACCAAAAACCACACTCCCGACTCCTGTAAGCCAAAAATGGTACTTTTGACCAAAAATGACACTCCTGGCCCTTGTAACCCAAAAAATGGTCATTTTGACCAAACACGACACTCGCAGCCCTTGGAAGCAAAAAATTGTAATTTTGACCAAAAATTACACTTCTGGCCCTTGTAAACCAAAAAATGGTAATTTTGACCAAAAACTACACTCATAGTAGTAAGCAAACAAATTGTCTTTTTGACCAAAAATGACACTCGCAGCCCATTCAGAGCAAAAATGGTAATTTTGACCAAAAACAACACTCCCATCCCTTCGGAGGCAACAATGGTAATTTTGACCCAAAACGAAACTGCCGGCCCTTGTAAGCCAAAAAATTGTATTTTGACCAAAAACGACACTCATAGCCCTTAGGAGCAAAAAATGGTCATTTTGACAAAAAAAGACAATCCCGGCCCTTTAGAATAAAAGTGGTCATTTTGACCAAAAACGAAACTTCCAGCCTTTGGAAGCCAAAAATGGTAATTTTACCAAAAACAACACTCCAGGCTATTGGAAGCCAAAATTGGTCATTTTGACAAAAACGACACTTTATGCCCCTTTGAGACCAAAAATGGTACTGCCACCCTTGGAAGCAAAAAATGGTAATTTTGACCAAAAACTACCAAAAACGACCTTGTAAGCCAAAAAATTGTAATATTGATCAAAACTGACACTCCTAGCCCAAGGAAGCAAAAAATGGTAATTTTGACCAAAAACGACACTTCCGGCTCTTGGAAGCCAAAAATGGCAATTTTGACCAAAAACGACACTCCTGGCTCCTGGAAGCAAAAAATGATCATTTTGATCAAAAACTACACTCTCTGGCCCTTGTAAGCCAAAAATGGTCATTTTGACCCAAAACGACACTTCCGGCCTTTTGAGACCACAAAATGGTCATTTTGATTAATAACGACAGTCCCGGCCCTTTGAAACAGAAAATGGTAATTTTTACAAAAAACGACACTCCCTTTGAGACAAAAAATGGTAATTTTGACCAAAAACCACACTCCCGACCCCTGTAAGCCAAAAATGGTAATTTTGACCAAAAATGACACTCCTGGCCCTTGTAAGCCAAAAATGGTAATTTTGACCCAAAACGACACTGCCGCCCTTGTAAGCCAAAAAATTGTAATTTTGACCAAAACTGACACTACTAGCCCATGGAAGCAAAAAATGGTAATTTTGACCAAAAACGACACTCCCGGCTCTTGGAAGCCAAAAATGGCCATTTTGACCAAAAACTACACTTCCGGCCCTTGTAAGCCAAAAAATTGTAATATTGATCAAAACTGACACTCCTAGCCCAATAAAGCAAAAAATGGTAATTTTGACCAAAAACGACACTTCCGGCTCTTGGAAGCCAAAAATGGCAATTTTGACCAAAAACGACACTCCTGGCTCCTGGAAGCAAAAAATGATCATTTTGATCAAAAACTACACTCTCTGGCCCTTGTAAGCCAAAAATGGTCATTTTGACCCAAAACGACACTTCCGGCCTTTTGAGACCACAAAATGGTCATTTTGATTAATAACGACAGTCCCGGCCCTTTGAAACAGAAAATGGTAATTTTTACAAAAAACGACACTCCCTTTGAGACAAAAAATGGTAATTTTGACCAAAAACCACACTCCCGACTCCTGTAAGCCAAAAATGGTAATTTTGACCAAAAATGACACTCCTGGCCCTTGTAAGCCAAAAATGGTAATTTTGACCCAAAACGACACTGCCGCCCTTGTAAGCCAAAAAATTGTAATTTTGACCAAAACTGACACTACTAGCCCATGGAAGCAAAAAATGGTAATTTTGACCAAAAAGGACACTCCGGGCCTTTGGAAGCAAAAAAAATGGTAATTTTGAGCAAAACTACACTCTTTGCTCTCGTAAGCAAAAAAATGGTCTTTTTGACCAAAAACGACACTCGCAGCCCATTCAGACCAAAAATGGTCATTTTGACCAAAAAATTACACTCCCAGCCCTTGGAAGCAAAAAATTGTAATTTTGACCAAAAACTACTTTTCTGGCCCTTGTAAGCCAAAAAATGGTCATTTTGACCAAAAACTACACTCCTTGTTCTCGTAAGCAAAAAAATGGTCTTTTTGACCAAAAACGACACTCGCAGCCCATTCAGACCAAAAATGGTAATTTTGACCAAAAACCACACTCCCGACTCCTGTAAGCCAAAAATAGTAATTTTGACCAAAAATGACACTCCTGGCCCTTGTAAGCCAAAAAATGGTAATTTTGACCAAAACTGACACTCCTAGCCCATGGAAGCAAAAAATGGTAATTTTGACCAAAAACGACACTTCCGGCTCTTGGAAGAAAAAAATGGCCATTTTGACCAAAAACGACACCCCGGCTATTGGAAGCAAAAAATGGTAATTTTGACCAAAAACTACACTCCTGGCCCTTGGAAGCCAAAAATGGTCATTTTGTCCAAAAAACGCCTCTCGCGGCCCTGGAAGCAAAAAATTGTAATTTTGACCAAAAACTACACTTCTGGCCCTTGTAAGCCAAAAAATGAATATTTTGACCAAAAACTACACTCCTAGCCCTCGTAAGCAAAAAAAAATGGTCTTTTTGACCAAAAACGACACTCGCAGCCCATTCAGACCAAAAATGGTCATTTTGACCAAAAACAACACTCCCAGCCCTTGGAAGGCAACAATGGTAATTTTGACACAAAACGACACTGCCGGCCCTTGTAAGCCAAAAAATTGTATTTTGACCAAACACGACACTTCTAGCCCTTGGGAACAAAAAATGGTCATTTTGACCAAAAACGACAATCCCAGCCCTTTATAGAATAAAAGTGGTCATTTTGACCAAAAACGAAACTTCCAGCCTTTGGAAGCCAAAAATAGTCATTTAACCAAAAACAACACTCCCGACTAGGGTTGAGCGGACACCTAGATGTCCGTGTTCGACGGGTTCGGCCGAACTTTAAAAAAAAGTCCGGGTCCGTGTCCTGGACTTTTACCGAATTTTTCCCGGACACCGAACCCCATTGAAGTCAATGGGGACCCGAACTTTAAGGCACTAAAATGGCTCTAAAACACCAATGGAAAGGGCTAGAGTGCTGCAAATGGCAGCAAAACGTAGTTAAGAGCATGGCAAGTGCTCTGCAAACAAATGTGGATAGGGAAATAACTTAAAACAACAAAAAAAAAAAGAAAAATAAAACAATGTTCTTCATCTCTGAAGGACGAGGCCCATATGGAGTAGGAGGGAGGTTGAGGTGGTGGTGGATGTGGCGGTGTCATAGGCGTGCGCACAGGGTGTGCCTGGTGTACCTGGGCACACCCTAATCACCTAGGGCACATAGCATTATCGCTCTGTTTGCCAGTGAGGAGATGGGAAAGATCTCCCTCGCACCTGCTCTGCTCTATTTCTCTTTGCCAGCAGGGAGAGTAATGTATCGGGGCCATGTACATGTAGGCAAACACATGCATGTGTATTTCAACTTTGGGGTGCACACCCTAATGCAATAGGCTGCGCACACCTATGGGCGGTGTAGGTGGAAGCGGCGGTGGAGGAGGACCAGGGCCGGATTAAGAGCATCATGGTCTTGGTGCTGAGGATTTTAAAGGGCCTTAAGGGCCGTGCCTTGGCATGCACCCAGAGGAGGAAGGGTGCAGCCATGCATGCCTAATTCAACATGGGATGCTGTCTCTGAAGCCCATAAACACATCCATGCATCGGCAACTGTCCCTCCTTGTCCGGCCTTCGCGCTGTGTGGGGAGGTTCTGAGGGTGCTGCCTGGGGAAGCGAGCATAGAAGCCAGACTTCTGTGTTTACAAGTGACAGAAGAGCGGTCACAGTGAATATGGCCAACCCGGGGCCTATATAAAAGGTAGGGGCCTGCATGGAGCTGCAGCTCCAATAGCCCCTACGTTAATCTGGCCCTGAGGAGGAGGACGAGGTAGCCAACAAATTTTAAATGAGGGTACACCCCAAAAGAGTGAGAAAGAGCAAAAATGGAACAATGGCTGGGTAAGGTCGGTATCCATTGCTATTCTGCACAAGGTACGGAAAAGTCCCGTGGGATCCATGCCTGGTTCATTTTAATGAACGTGAGCTTGTCCACATTGTCTCTGGACAGGCGGCTGCGCTTGTCTGTTATAACACCCCCAGCCGTGCTAAATACCCGTTCAGATAATACACTGGCTGCAGGGCACGCCAGCACCTCCAAGGCGTAAAAGGCAAGCTCAGGCCATGTGCCCAATTTGGAGACCCAGAAGTTGAAGGGGGCAGACCCCTCATTCACTACATGTAGGCGTGTGCACACATACTGCTCCACCATGTTGGTAAAATGCTGCCTCCTGCTAAGACGTTCCATCTGAGCTGCTGGTGCTGCTGTTTGTTGTGGCGTGCTGACAAAGCTTTTCCACATTTCGGCCATGCTAACCCTGCCTTCTGAGGTGCTGGCGGTGCCCTGGTTGAGTTGGCGACCTCCTCCTCCTCCTCCTCTGCCTTGTGCTTCCACTGTGGCCCCGCTGTCAGATGGGAATGCCAGCAGCATGGCGTCTACCAGCGTGCGCTTGTACTCGCGCATCTTGCGATCGCGCTCCAGTGAGTGAATTAAGGACGGTACGTTGTCCTTGTAACGGGGATCCAGCAGCGTGGCCACCCAGTAATCAGCACAAGTTAGAATGTGGGCAACTCGGCGGTCGTTGTGGAGACACTGCAGCATGTAATCGCTCATGTGTGCCAGGCTGCCCAGAGGCGACGAAAGGCTGTCCTCTGTGGGAGGTGTATCGTCCTTGTCCTCTGTATCCCCCCAGCCACGCACCAGTGATGGCCATGAGCTGGCCTGGGTGCCACCCTGCTGTGAACATGGTTCCATCTCCTCCTCCAGCTCCTCCTCCTCCTCATCCTCCTCATCCTCCAGAACTGTGCCCCTGCTGGACAATTGTGTCCCTGGCGTTTGTGTGTGCAGGAACCCACCCTCGGAGCCCCTTGCGAATGACTGCCCTGAAAGCCTTTGAAATGTTACCTCTTCATCCTCCTCCTCCTCCTCCTCATCCTGTGCCACATCCTCTTCCATCATAGCCCGAATTGTTTTTTCAAGGAGGCATAGAAGTGGGATAGTTAAGCTGAGAACGGCGTCATTGCCACTGGCCATGTTGGTGGAGTACTCAAAACAGCGCAACAAGGCACACAGGTCTCGCATGGAGGCCCAGTTATTGGTGGTGAAGTGGTGCTGTTCCGCAGAGCGACTCACGCGTGCGTGCTGCAGCTGAAACTCCACTATGGCCTGCTGCTGCTCGCACAGTCTTTGCAGCATGTGCAAGGTGGAGTTCCACCTTGTGGGCACGTCACATATGAGGCGGTGAGCGGGAAGGCCGAAGTTACGCTGCAGCCCTGCCAGGCGAGCAGCAGTAGGGTGAGAACGCCGAGAGTGCGCACAGACGGCCCGCACTTTCTGCAGCAGCTCTGACATATCGGGGTAGTTTTTAAGGAACCTCTGCACCACCAAATTCAGCACATGCGCCAGGCAAGGGATGTGCGTCAAACCGGCTAGGCCCAGAGCTGCTATGAGATTTCGCCCGTTATCGCACACCACCAGGCCGGGCTTGAGGCTCGCTGGCAGCAACCACTCATTTGTCTGCTGTTCCATGCTCCTCCACAACTCCTGCGCGGTGTGTGGTTTGTCCCCCAAGTTGTAAAACTGCCTGCTGTCGTTTAGCCCTGGCCGTGCTGAAGTTGGTGGTGAAGGTATTACGCTGTCCGGATGAGGAGGCGGTAGAGGATGAGGTAGCGGAGTAGGATGAGTTAGGAACAGGAGGCAAACTGAAGTGCCCTGCAATCCTCGGTGGTGGAAGGACATGTGCCAAATTGCTATCCGCCTCAGGCCCATCCGCCACTGCATTTACCCAGTGTGCCGTTAGGGAGATATAACGCCCCTGACCGTGCTTACTGGTCCACGTATCGGTAGTTAGGTGGACCTTGGCACAGATGGCGTTGCGCAGTGCACACCTGATTTTTTCCCCCACTTGGTTGTGCAGGGAAGGGATGGCTTGCCTGGAAAAGTAGTGGCGGCTGGGCACGACGTACTGTGGGACAGCCACCGACATAAGCTTTTTAAAACTAGGCGTCTCTACCAGAAGGAATGACAGCATTTCAAAGGCCAATAATTGTGAAATGCTGGCATTCAGGGCCAGGGATCGCGGGTGGGTAGGGGGGTACTTCCTCTTCCTCTCAAGTGTTTGGGAGATGGAAAGCTGAACGCTTCCACGGGACATTGTGGAGATGGTTGTTGGTGACCCAGGTGGTGGTGTTGCTGACAGATCGTCTGTTTGCGGGGTGGCAGGTGCCGGTATGACTACAGAGGTGGCTGGAGCGGCCGAGACTGCAGCAGAAGAGGAAGCAGGATGAGCCAGAGACGTTTCTTGGTTTTGAAGGTGTGTACTCCACTGCAGCTCGTGCTTTGCACTTAGATGCCTGATCATGCAGGTTGTGCTCAGGTTGAGAAGGTTTATGCCTCGCTTCAGGCTCTGATTGCACAGGGTGCAAACCACTCGTGTCCTGTCATCAGCACATTTTCTAAAGAACTTCCACGCTAGAGAACTCTTTTGAGCTGACTTTGGTGCGCTCGTTCCCTTGCTGCGTTGGGCAGTAGCAGGCGTAGTGTCTAGGGCACGGCCGCTCCGCTTCTGCACCCTGCTCCCTCTTCTGCTGTGCTGGTGGCTCTGTGCGACCACCGCCTCTTCCTCCAAACTACTCAGGTCACCTGCATGACCTTCATTCCATGTGGGGTCGAGGACCTCATCGTCCTCCACATCATCTTCCACCCAGTCTTCACCCCTGCCCTCCCTGTCGGTCTCCACAATGCTGAACGCCGCAGCAGTTGGCACCTGCGTTTCGTCATCATCGGAGACGTGCTGTGATGGTCCTTCCATGTACTCATCTTGAGAAATAAGTGGTTGGGCATCGCTGCACTCAATCTCTTCCACTTCTGGGGCAGGGCTAGGTGGATGGCCCTGGGAAACCCTGCTGACAGAGTCCTCAAAAACAATAAGAGACTGCTCTATGGCTTGGGGCTCAGACTGCTTGCCTGATTTGCAAGGGGGTGAGGTGAAAGACGGTTGGACATTGGCTGCAGGTGCCAACTCTGACCTTTCTGCAGTAGACTGGGTGGGAGACAATGTGAAGGAACTGGAGGCACTGTCAGCAGCAAACCAATCTACTATCGCCTCTCTGTGTTCTGGCCTCATCACTTCTAGAGGCGTATGAAGCCCTACCAAATACTGATGCAGGTTCTGTCGCCTACTCACACTTGAGGAAGGTGTTTCACTTGTGCGTGTAGCTGGCACAGATCGACCACGTCCTCTCCTTGCAACAGGAGCTCTAGCAGCAGCACCACCACGACCCAGGCCACGGCCCCTATTTGACGCTCTCCTCATATTTCTGAAATTTAAGATCTTGCCCTAGAAAGGTCTTTATTGAATAGCGGAACAAAAGAACAACAGTATCGCACGGGTGTATCTCACAGTCAAATATGCAAACTATGCCGCAATTTAATGTTTTTTACACCAAAAGGATGTGTATTGAATAGCGGAATAGGATAAAAAACTGTGTATCTCACACGTACAAACACAGACTAGGCCCGATTAAATTTTTTCCTACCCTAAAGGGAGGATGAGGAAGAGGAGTATGGAACAGGCAGCACCCTCAAATCTTCAGAAGTATGAGATGAACCCCAAAAACTTGGAATGGTGGATCTCACACGTACCGACACAGACTATTCCGCAATTTAATTGAGCCACAAAGGTTTTTTATTGAATAGCGGAATAGGAAATATGATCAAAAAAAAGTGTATGTTTTTCACACGTACAGAAGCACACTAGGCCCCAATTACTATTGTTTGTACACCTAAAAGGATGGATGAGGAGGAGGAGGAGGAAGAGGAGTATAGAACAGGCAGCACCCTCAAAGCTTCAGAAGTATGAGATGAACCCCAAAAACTTGGAAAGGTGGATCTCACACGTACCGACACAGACTTTTCCGCAATTTAATTGAGCCCCAAAGGTTTTTATTGAATAGCGGAATAGGAAATATGATCAAAAAAAAGTGTATGTTTTTCACACGTACAGAAGCACACTAGGCCCCAATTACTATTGTTTGTACACCTAAAAGGATGGATGAGGAAGAGGAGGAGGAGGAGTATAGAACAGGCAGCACCCTCAAAGCTTCAGAAGTATGAGATGAACCCCAAAAACTTGGAAAGGTGGATCTCACACGTACAGACACAGACTATTCCGCAATTTAATTGAGCCACAAAGGTTTTTATTGAATAGCGGAATAGGAAATATGATCAAAAAAAGTGTATGTTTTTCACACGTACAGAAGCACACTAGGCCCCAATTACTATTGTTTGTACACCTAAAAGGATGGATGAGGAGGAGGAGGAGGAGGAGGAGTATAGAACAGGCAGCACCCTCAAAGCTTCAGAAGTATGAGATGAACCCCAAAAACTTGGAAAGGTGGATCTCACACGTACCGACACAGACTATTCCGCAATTTAATTGAGCCCCAAAGGTTTTTATTAAATAGCGGAATAGGAAATATGATAAAAAAAAGTGTATGTTTTTCACACGTACAGAAGCACACTAGGCCCCAATTACTATTGTTTGTACACCTAAAAGGATGGATGAGGAAGAGGAGGAGGAGGAGTATAGAACAGGCAGCACCCTCAAAGCTTCAGAAGTATGAGATGAACCCCAAAAACTTGGAAAGGTGGATCTCACACGTACCGACACAGACTATTCCGCAATTTAATTGAGCCCCAAAGGTTTTTATTGAATAGCGGAATAGGAAATATGATCAAAAAAAGTGTATGTTTTTCACACGTACAGAAGCACACTAGGCCCCAATTACTATTGTTTGTACACCTAAAAGGATGGATGAGGAGGAGGAGGAGTATAGAACAGGCAGCACCCTCAAAGCTTCAGAAGTATGAGATGAACCCCAAAAACTTGGAAAGGTGGATCTCACACGTACAGACACAGACTATTCCGCAATTTAATTGAGCCACAAAGGTTTTTATTGAATAGCGGAATAGGAAATATGATCAAAAAAAGTGTATGTTTTTCACACGTACAGAAGCACACTAGGCCCCAATTACTATTGTTTGTACACCTAAAAGGATGGAGGAGGAGGAGTATAGAACAGGCAGCACCCTCAAAGCTTCAGAAGTATGAGATGAACCCCAAAAACTTGGAAAGGTGGATCTCACACGTACCGACACAGACTATTCCGCAATTTAATTGAGCCCCAAAGGTTTTTATTGAATAGCGGAATAGGAAATATGATCAAAAAAAAGTGTATGTTTTTCACACGTACAGAAGCACACTAGGCCCCAATTACTATTGTTTGTACACCTAAAAGGATGGATGAGGAAGAGGAGGAGGAGGAGTATAGAACAGGCAGCACCCTCAAAGCTTCAGAAGTATGAGATGAACCCCAAAAACTTGGAAAGGTGGATCTCACACGTACCGACACAGACTATTCCGCAATTTAATTGAGCCCCAAAGGTTTTTATTGAATAGCGGAATAGGAAATATGATCAAAAAAAAGTGTATGTTTTTCACACGTACAGAAGCACACTAGGCCCCAATTACTATTGTTTGTACACCTAAAAGGATGGATGAGGAGGAGGAGGAGGAGGAGTATAGAACAGGCAGCACCCTCAAAGCTTCAGAAGTATGAGATGAACCCCAAAAACTTGGAAAGGTGGATCTCACACGTACCGACACAGACTATTCCGCAATTTAATTGAGCCCCAAAGGTTTTTATTGAATAGCGGAATAGGAAATATGATCAAAAAAAGTGTATGTTTTTCACACGTACAGAAGCACACTAGGCCCCAATTACTATTGTTTGTACACCTAAAAGGATGGATGAGGAGGAGGAGGAGGAGGAGTATAGAACAGGCAGCACCCTCAAAGCTTCAGAAGTATGAGATGAACCCCAAAAACTTGGAAAGGTGGATCTCACACGTACCGACACAGACTATTCCGCAATTTAATTGAGCCCCAAAGGTTTTTATTGAATAGCGGAATAGGAAATATGATCAAAAAAAGTGTATGTTTTTCACACGTACAGAAGCACACTAGGCCCCAATTACTATTGTTTGTACACCTAAAAGGATGGATGAGGAGGAGGAGGAGGAGGAGTATAGAACAGGCAGCACCCTCAAAGCTTCAGAAGTATGAGATGAACCCCAAAAACTTGGAAAGGTGGATCTCACACGTACAGACACAGACTATTCCGCAATTTAATTGAGCCACAAAGGTTTTTATTGAATAACGGAATAGGAAATATGATCAAAAAAAGTGTATGTTTTTCACACGTACAGAAGCACACTAGGCCCCAATTACTATTGTTTGTACACCTAAAAGGATGGATGAGGAGGAGGAGGAGGAGGAGTATAGAACAGGCAGCACCCTCAAAGCTTCAGAAGTATGAGATGAACCCCAAAAACTTGGAAAGGTGGATCTCACACGTACCGACACAGACTATTCCGCAATTTAATTGAGCCCCAAAGGTTTTTATTAAATAGCGGAATAGGAAATATGATAAAAAAAAAGTGTATGTTTTTCACACGTACAGAAGCACACTAGGCCCCAATTACTATTGTTTGTACACCTAAAAGGATGGATGAGGAAGAGGAGGAGGAGGAGTATAGAACAGGCAGCACCCTCAAAGCTTCAGAAGTATGAGATGAACCCCAAAAACTTGGAAAGGTGGATCTCACACGTACCGACACAGACTATTCCGCAATTTAATTGAGCCCCAAAGGTTTTTATTGAATAGCGGAATAGGAAATATGATCAAAAAAAGTGTATGTTTTTCACACGTACAGAAGCACACTAGGCCCCAATTACTATTGTTTGTACACCTAAAAGGATGGATGAGGAGGAGGAGGAGTATAGAACAGGCAGCACCCTCAAAGCTTCAGAAGTATGAGATGAACCCCAAAAACTTGGAAAGGTGGATCTCACACGTACAGACACAGACTATTCCGCAATTTAATTGAGCCACAAAGGTTTTTATTGAATAGCGGAATAGGAAATATGATCAAAAAAAGTGTATGTTTTTCACACGTACAGAAGCACACTAGGCCCCAATTACTATTGTTTGTACACCTAAAAGGATGGAGGAGGAGGAGTATAGAACAGGCAGCACCCTCAAAGCTTCAGAAGTATGAGATGAACCCCAAAAACTTGGAAAGGTGGATCTCACACGTACCGACACAGACTATTCCGCAATTTAATTGAGCCCCAAAGGTTTTTATTGAATAGCGGAATAGGAAATATGATCAAAAAAAAGTGTATGTTTTTCACACGTACAGAAGCACACTAGGCCCCAATTACTATTGTTTGTACACCTAAAAGGATGGATGAGGAAGAGGAGGAGGAGGAGTATAGAACAGGCAGCACCCTCAAAGCTTCAGAAGTATGAGATGAACCCCAAAAACTTGGAAAGGTGGATCTCACACGTACCGACACAGACTATTCCGCAATTTAATTGAGCCCCAAAGGTTTTTATTGAATAGCGGAATAGGAAATATGATCAAAAAAAAGTGTATGTTTTTCACACGTACAGAAGCACACTAGGCCCCAATTACTATTGTTTGTACACCTAAAAGGATGGATGAGGAGGAGGAGGAGGAGGAGTATAGAACAGGCAGCACCCTCAAAGCTTCAGAAGTATGAGATGAACCCCAAAAACTTGGAAAGGTGGATCTCACACGTACCGACACAGACTATTCCGCAATTTAATTGAGCCCCAAAGGTTTTTATTGAATAGCGGAATAGGAAATATGATCAAAAAAAGTGTATGTTTTTCACACGTACAGAAGCACACTAGGCCCCAATTACTATTGTTTGTACACCTAAAAGGATGGATGAGGAAGAGGAGGAGGAGGAGTATAGAACAGGCAGCACCCTCAAAGCTTCAGAAGTATGAGATGAACCCCAAAAATTTGGAAAGGTGGATCTCACACGTACCGACACAGACTATTCCGCAATTTAATTGAGCCCCAAAGGTTTTTATTGAATAACGGAATAGGAAATATGATCAAAAAAAGTGTATGTTTTTCACACGTACAGAAGCACACTAGGCCCCAATTACTATTGTTTGTACACCTAAAAGGATGGATGAGGAGGAGGAGGAGGAGGAGTATAGAACAGGCAGCACCCTCAAAGCTTCAGAAGTATGAGATGAACCCCAAAAACTTGGAAAGGTGGATCTCACACGTACTGACACAGACTATTCCGCAATTTAATTGAGCCCCAAAGGTTTTTATTGAATAGCGGAATAGGAAATATGATCAAAAAAAGTGTATGTTTTTCACACGTACAGAAGCACACTAGGCCCCAATTACTATTGTTTGTACACCTAAAAGGATGGATGAGGAAGAGGAGGAGGAGGAGTATAGAACAGGCAGCACCCTCAAAGCTTCAGAAGTATGAGATGAACCCCAAAAACTTGGAAAGGTGGATCTCACACGTACCGACACAGACTATTCCGCAATTTAATTGAGCCCCAAAGGTTTTTATTGAATAGCGGAATAGGAAATATGATCAAAAAAAAGTGTATGTTTTTCACACGTACAGAAGCACACTAGGCCCCAATTACTATTGTTTGTACACCTAAAAGGATGGATGAGGAAGAGGAGGAGGAGGAGTATAGAACAGGCAGCACCCTCAAAGCTTCAGAAGTATGAGATGAACCCCAAAAACTTGGAAAGGTGGATCTCACACGTACCGACACAGACTATTCCGCAATTTAATTGAGCCCCAAAGGTTTTTATTGAATAGCGGAATAGGAAATATGATCAAAAAAAAGTGTATGTTTTTCACACGTACAGAAGCACACTAGGCCCCAATTACTATTGTTTGTACACCTAAAAGGATGGATGAGGAGGAGGAGGAGGAGGAGTATAGAACAGGCAGCACCCTCAAAGCTTCAGAAGTATGAGATGAACCCCAAAAACTTGGAAAGGTGGATCTCACACGTACCGACACAGACTATTCCGCAATTTAATTGAGCCCCAAAGGTTTTTATTGAATAGCGGAATAGGAAATATGATCAAAAAAGTGTATGTTTTTCACACGTACAGAAGCACACTAGGCCCCAATTACTATTGTTTGTACACCTAAAAGGATGGATGAGGAAGAGGAGGAGGAGGAGGAGTATAGAACAGGCAGCACCCTCAAAGCTTCAGAAGTATGAGATGAACCCCAAAAATTTGGAAAGGTGGATCTCACACGTACCGACACAGACTATTCCGCAATTTAATTGAGCCCCAAAGGTTTTTATTGAATAACGGAATAGGAAATATGATCAAAAAAAGTGTATGTTTTTCACACGTACAGAAGCACACTAGGCCCCAATTACTATTGTTTGTACACCTAAAAGGATGGATGAGGAGGAGGAGGAGGAGGAGTATAGAACAGGCAGCACCCTCAAAGCTTCAGAAGTATGAGATGAACCCCAAAAACTTGGAAAGGTGGATCTCACACGTACTGACACAGACTATTCCGCAATTTAATTGAGCCCCAAAGGTTTTTATTGAATAGCGGAATAGGAAATATGATCAAAAAAAGTGTATGTTTTTCACACGTACAGAAGCACACTAGGCCCCAATTACTATTGTTTGTACACCTAAAAGGATGGATGAGGAAGAGGAGGAGGAGGAGTATAGAACAGGCAGCACCCTCAAAGCTTCAGAAGTATGAGATGAACCCCAAAAACTTGGAAAGGTGGATCTCACACGTACCGACACAGACTATTCCGCAATTTAATTGAGCCCCAAAGGTTTTTATCGAATAGCGGAATAGGAAATATGATCAAAAAAAAGTGTATGTTTTTCACACGTACAGAAGCACACTAGGCCCCAATTACTATTGTTTGTACACCTAAAAGGATGGATGAGGAGGAGGAGGAGGAGGAGTATAGAACAGGCAGCACCCTCAAAGCTTCAGAAGTATGAGATGAACCCCAAAAACTTGGAAAGGTGGATCTCACACGTACCGACACAGACTATTCCGCAATTTAATTGAGCCCCAAAGGTTTTTATTGAATAGCGGAATAGGAAATATGATCAAAAAAAAGTGTATGTTTTTCACACGTACAGAAGCACACTAGGCCCCAATTACTATTGTTTGTACACCTAAAAGGATGGATGAGGAAGAGGAGGAGGAGGAGTATAGAACAGGCAGCACCCTCAAAGCTTCAGAAGTATGAGATTGTGTTCACTGTACCCCACAAAGATTGTGTTCACTGTACCCCACAAAGGTTTTGTTCACTGCACCCCACAAAGATTGTGTTCACTGTACCCCACAAAGGTTTTGTTCACTGCACCCCACAAAGATTGTGTTCACTGTACCCCACAAAGATTGTGTTCACTGCACCCCAAAAGGATTGTCTTCTCTGCACCCCACAAAGATTGTGTTCACTGTACCCCACAAATGTTTTGTTCACTGTACCCCACAAAGATTGTGTTCACTGCACTCCAAAAGGATTGTCTTCACTGCACCCCACAAAGATTGTGTTCACTGTACCCCACAAAGGTTTTGTTCACTGCACCCCACAAAGATTGTGTTCACTGTACCCCACAAAGGTTTTGTTCACTGCACCCCACAAAGATTGTGTTCACTGTACCCCACAAAGATTGTGTTCACTGTACCCCACAAAGGTTTTGTTCACTGCACCCCACAAAGATTGTGTTCACTGTACCCCACAAAGGTTGTGTTCACTGCACCCCACAAAGGTTTTGTTCACTGCACCCCACAAAGATTGTGTTCACTGCACCCACAAAGATTGTGTTCACTGTACCCCACAAAGGTTTTGTTCACTGCACCCCACAAAGATTGTGTTCACTGTACCCCACAAAGATTGTGTTCACTGCACTCCAAAAGGATTGTCTTCACTGCACCCCACAAAGATTGTGTTCACTGTACCCCACAAAGGTTTTGTTCACTGCACCCCACAAAGATTGTGTTCACTGTACCCCACAAAGGTTTTGTTCACTGCACCCCACAAAGATTGTGTTCACTGTACCCCCCAAAGATTTTTGACCAAATTTTGACCAAAACTGACACTACTTGCCCATGGAAGCAAAAAATGGTAATTTTGACCAAAAACGACACTCCCGGCTCTTGGAAGCCAACAATGGCCATTTTGACCAAAAACGACACTCCCGACCCTTGGAAGCAAAAAAATGGTAATTTTGAGCAAAATTACACTCCCGGCTCTTGGAAGCCAAAAATGGCAATTTTGACCAAAAATGACACTCCTGGCCCTTGGAAGCAAAAAATTGTAATTTTGACCAAAAACTACACTTCTGGTCCGTGTAAGCCAAAAATGGTCATTTTGACTAAAAACTACACTCCTTGCTCTCGTAAGCAAAAAAATGGTCTTTTTGACCAAAAACGACACTCGCAGCCCATTCAGACCAAAAATGGTCATTTTGACCAAAAGCGACACTCCCAGCCCTTGAAAGGCAAATATGGTAATTTTGACCCAAAACGACACTGCCGGCCCTTGTAAGCCAAAAAATGGTCATTTTGACCAAACAGGACACTCCTAGCCCTTGGAAGCCAAAATGGTAACTTTGACCAAAAATTACACTTCTGGCCCTTGGAAGCCAAAAATGGTAATTATGACCCAAAACGACACTTCCTGACCTTTGAGACCAAAAATGGTAATTTTTACCAAAAACTACACTCTCTGGCCCTTGTAAGCCAAAAATGGTCATTTTGACCCAAAACGACACTTCCGGGCTTTTGAGACCAAAAATGGTCATTTTGACCAATAACGACATTCCCGGCCCCTTGAAACAGAAAATTGTAATTTTTACCAAAAATGAAACTCCCTTTGAGACAAAAAATGGTAATTTTGACCAAAAACCACACTCCCGACTCCTGTAAGCCAAAAATGGTAATTTTGACCAAAAATGACACTCCTGGCCCTTGTAAGCCAGAAAATGGTCATTTTGACCAAAAATTACACTTCTGGCCCTTGGATATCAAAAATGGTCATTTTGACCCCAAACGACCCTGCCGCCCATGGAAGCAAAAAAATGGTCATTTTGACCAAAAACTACACTTCCGGCCCATGTAAGCCAAAAAATTGTAATTTTGACCAAAACTGACACTCCTAGCCCATGGAAGCAAAAAATGGAAATTTTGACCAAAAACGACACTCCCGACTCTTGGAAGCCAAAAATGGCCATTTTGAGCAAAAACGACACTTGGAAGCAAAAAATTGTAATTTTGACCAAAAATTACACTTCTGGCCCTTGTAAACCAAAAAATGGTAATTTTGACCAAAAACTACACTCATAGCCCTCGTAAGCAAACAAATTGTCTTTTGACCAAAAACGACACTCGCAGCCCATTCAGAGCAAAAATGGTCATTTTGACCAAAAACAACACTCCCAGCCCTTCGGAGGCAAAAATGGTCATTTTGTCCCAAAACGACCCTCGCGGCCCTTGGAAGCAAAAAATTGTTATTTTGACCAAAAACTACACTTCTGGCCCTTGTAAGATAAAAAATGGTCATTTTAACCCAAAACGACACTTCCGGGCTTTTGAGACCAAAAATGGTTATTTTGACCAATAACGACATTCCCGGCCCTTTGAAACAGAAAATTGTAATTTTTACCAAAAATGAAACTCCCTTTGAGACAAAAAATGGTAATTTTGACCAAAAACCACACTCCCAACTCCTGTAAGCAAAAAATGGTAATTTTGACCAAAAATGACACTCCTGGCCCTTGTAAGCCAAAAAATGGTCATTTTGACCAAACAGGACACTCCTAGCCCTTGGAAGCAAAAAATGGTAATTTTGACCAAAAATTACACTTCTGGCCCTTGGAAGCCAAAAATGGTAATTTTGACCCAAAAGGACACTTCCTGACCTTTGAGACCAAAAATGGTCATTTTGACCCAAAACAACACTTCCGGGCTTTTGAGACCAAAAATGGTCATTTTGACCAATAACGACATTCCCGGCCCTTTGAAACAGAAAATTGTAATTTTTACCAAAAATGAAACTCCCTTTGAGACAAAAAATGGCAATTTTGAACAAAAACCACACTCCCGACTCCTGTAAGCCAAAAATGGTAATTTTGACCAAAAATGACACTCCTGGCCCTTGTAAGCCAGAAAATAGTCATTTTGACCAAAAATTACACTTCTGGCCCTTGGATGCCAAAAATGGTCATTTTGACCCAAAACGACACTTCCGGCCCATGTAAGCCAAAAAATTGTAATTTTGACCAAAACTGACACTCCTAGCCCATGGAAGCAAAAAATTGAAATTTTGACCAAAAACGACACTCCCGACTCTTGGAAGCCAAAAATGGCTATTTTGACCAAAAACGACACTTCCGGCCCTTGGAAGCAAAAAAAATGGTAATTTTGAGCAAAATTACACTCCCGGCTCTTGGAAGCAAAAAATAGCCATTTTGACCCAAAACGACACTGCCGCCCTTGTAAGCCAAAAAATTGTAATTTTGACCAAAACTGACACTACTAGCCCATGGAAGCAAAAAATGGTAATTTTGACCAAAAACGACACTCCCGGCTCTTGGAAGCCAAAAATGGCCATTTTGACCAAAGACGACACTCCCGGCCCTTGGAAGCAAAAAAAAATGGTAATTTTGAGCAAAATTACACTCCCGGCTCTTGGAAGCCAAAAATGGCCATTTTGACCAAAAATGACACTCCCGGCCCTTGGAAGCAAAAAATTGTAATTTTGACCAAAAGCTACACTTCTGGTCCTTGTTAGCCAAAAAATGGTAATTTTGACCAAAAACTACACTCCTTGCTCTCGTAAGCAAAAAATCATCTTCTTGACCAAAAACGACACTCGCAGCCCATTCAGACCAAAAATGGTAATTTTGACCAAAAAATTACACTCCCAGCCCTTGGAAGGCAACAATGGTAATTTTGACCCAAAACAACACTCCTAGACCTTGGGAGTAAAAAATGGTAATTTTGACCAAAAACGACAATCCCAGCCCTTTAGAATAAATGTGGTCATTTTGACCCAAAATGACACTTCCGGCCTTTTGAGACCAAAAATGGTCATTTTGACCAATAACGACAGTCCCGGCCCTTTGAAACAGAAAATAGTAATTTTTACCAAAAACGACACTCCCTTTGAGATAAAAAATGTTAATTTTGACCAAAAACCACACTCCCGACTCCTGTAAGCCAAAAATGGTCATTTTGACCAAAAATGACACTCCTGGCCCTTGTAAGCCAGAAAATGGTCATTTTGACCAAAAATTACACTTCTGGCCCTTGGAAGCAAAAAAATGGTAATTTTGACCAAAAACTACACTTCCGGCCCTTGTAAGCCAAAAAATTGTAATTTTGACCAAAACTGACACTCCTAGCCCATGGAAGCAAAAAATGGTAATTTTGACCAAAAACCAAACTCCCGACTCCTGTAAGCCAAAAATAGTAATTTTGACCAAAAATGACACTCCTGGCCCTTGTAAGCCAAAAAATGGTCATTTTGACCAAAAATTACACTTCTGGCCCTTGGAAGCCAAAAATGGTAATTTTGACCCAAAACGACACTGCCGCCCATGGAAGCAAAAAAATGGCCATTTTGACCAAAAACTACACTTCCGGCCCTTGTAAGCCAAAAAATTGTAATTTTGACCAAAACTGACACTCCTAGCCCATGGAAGCAAAAAATGGTAATTTTGACCAAAAACGACACTCCCGGCCCTTGGAAGCAAAAAAATGATAATTTTGAGCAAAATTACACTCCCGGCTCTTGGAAGCCAAAAATGGCCATTTTGACCCAAAACGACACTGTAAGCCAAAAAATTGTAATTTTGACCAAAACTGACACTACTAGCCCATGGAAGCAAAAAATGGTAATTTTGACCACAAACGACACTCCCGGCTCTTGGAAGCCAAAAATGGCCATTTTGACCAAAAATGACACTCCCGGCCCTTGGAAGCAAAAAATTGTAATTTTGACCAAAAGCTACACTTCTGGTCCTTGTTAGCCAAAAAATGGTCATTTTGACCAAAAACTACACTCCTTGCTCTCGTAAGCAAAAAAATGGTCTTCTTGACCAAAAACGACACTCGCAGCCCATTCAGACCAAAAATGGTAATTTTGACCAAAAAATTACACTCCCACCCTCTGGAAGGCAACAATGGTAATTTTGACCCAAAACGACACTCCTAGACCTTGGGAGTAAAAAATGGTAATTTTGACCAAAAACTACAATCCCAGCCCTTTAGAATAAAAGTGGTCATTTTGACCAAAAACTACACTCCTGGCCCTTGGAAGCCAAAAATTGTCATTTTGTCCCAAAACGACACTCGCGGCCCTTGGAAGCAAAAAATTGTAATTTTGACCAAAAACGACACTTCTGGCCCTTGTAAGCCAAAAAATGGTTATTTTGACCAAAAACGACACGCCTTGTTCTCATAAGCAAAAAAATGGTCTTTTTGACCAAAAACGACACTCGCAGCCCATTCAGACCAAAAATGGTCATTTTGACCAAAAACCTCACTCCCGACTCCTGTGAGCCAAAAATAGTAATTTTGACCAAAAATGACACTCCTGGCCCTTGTAAGCCAAAAATGGTCATTTTGTCCAAAAAACAACACTCACGGCCCTTGGAAGCAAAAATTTGTAATTTTGACCAAAAACTACACTTCTGGCCCTTGTTAGATAAAAAATGGTCATTTTGACCCAAAACGACACTTCCGGCCTTTTGAGACCAAAAATGGTCATTTTGACCAATAACAACAGTCCCGGCCCTTTGAAACAGAAAATAGTAATTTTTACCAAAAACGACACTCACTTTGAGATAAAAATGGTAATTTTGACCAAAAACCACACTCCCGACTCCTGTAAGCCAAAAATGGTAATTTTGACCAAAAATGACACTCCTGGCCCTTGTAAGCCAAAAAATGGTCATTTTGACCAAACACGACACTCCTAGCCCTTGGAAGCAAAAAAGGGTAATTTTGACCAAAAACTACACTCTCTGGCCCTTGTAAGCCAAAAATTGTCATTTTGACCCAAAACGACACTTCCGGCCTTTTGAGACCAAAAATGGTCATTTTGACCAATAACGACAGTCCCGGCCCTTTGAAACAGAAAATAGTAATTTTTACCAAAAACGACACTCCCTTTGAGATAAAAAATGTTAATTTTGACCAAAAACCACACTCCCGACTCCTGTAAGCCAAAAATGGTCATTTTGACCAAAAATGACACTCCTGGCCCTTGTAAGCCAGAAAATGGTCATTTTGACCAAAAATTACACTTCTGGCCCTTGGAAGCAAAAAAATGGTAATTTTGACCAAAAACTACACTTCCGGCCCTTGTAAGCCAAAAAATTGTAATTTTGACCAAAACTGACACTCCTAGCCCATGGAAGCAAAAAATGGTAATTTTGACCAAAAACCAAACTCCCGACTCCTGTAAGCCAAAAATAGTAATTTTGACCAAAAATGACACTCCTGGCCCTTGTAAGCCAAAAAATGGTCATTTTGACCAAAAATTACACTTCTGGCCCTTGGAAGCCAAAAATGGTAATTTTGACCCAAAACGACACTGCCGCCCATGGAAGCAAAAAAATGGCCATTTTGACCAAAAACTACACTTCCGGCCCTTGTAAGCCAAAAAATTGTAATTTTGACCAAAACTGACACTCCTAGCCCATGGAAGCAAAAAATGGTAATTTTGACCAAAAACGACACTCCCGGCCCTTGGAAGCAAAAAAATGATAATTTTGAGCAAAATTACACTCCCGGCTCTTGGAAGCCAAAAATGGCCATTTTGACCCAAAACGACACTGTAAGCCAAAAAATTGTAATTTTGACCAAAACTGACACTACTAGCCCATGGAAGCAAAAAATGGTAATTTTGACCACAAACGACACTCCCGGCTCTTGGAAGCCAAAAATGGCCATTTTGACCAAAAATGACACTCCCGGCCCTTGGAAGCAAAAAATTGTAATTTTGACCAAAAGCTACACTTCTGGTCCTTGTTAGCCAAAAAATGGTCATTTTGACCAAAAACTACACTCCTTGCTCTCGTAAGCAAAAAAATGGTCTTCTTGACCAAAAACGACACTCGCAGCCCATTCAGACCAAAAATGGTAATTTTGACCAAAAAATTACACTCCCACCCTCTGGAAGGCAACAATGGTAATTTTGACCCAAAACGACACTCCTAGACCTTGGGAGTAAAAAATGGTAATTTTGACCAAAAACTACAATCCCAGCCCTTTAGAATAAAAGTGGTCATTTTGACCAAAAACTACACTCCTGGCCCTTGGAAGCCAAAAATTGTCATTTTGTCCCAAAACGACACTCGCGGCCCTTGGAAGCAAAAAATTGTAATTTTGACCAAAAACTACACTTCTGGCCCTTGTAAGCCAAAAAATGGTTATTTTGACCAAAAACGACACGCCTTGTTCTCGTAAGCAAAAAAATGGTCTTTTTGACCAAAAACGACACTCGCAGCCCATTCAGACCAAAAATGGTCATTTTGACCAAAAACCTCACTCCCGACTCCTGTGAGCCAAAAATAGTAATTTTGACCAAAAATGACACTCCTGGCCCTTGTAAGCCAAAAATGGTCATTTTGTCCAAAAAACAACACTCACGGCCCTTGGAAGCAAAAATTTGTAATTTTGACCAAAAACTACACTTCTGGCCCTTGTTAGATAAAAAATGGTCATTTTGACCCAAAACGACACTTCCGGCCTTTTGAGACCAAAAATGGTCATTTTGACCAATAACAACAGTCCCGGCCCTTTGAAACAGAAAATAGTAATTTTTACCAAAAACGACACTCCCTTTGAGATAAAAATGGTAATTTTGACCAAAAACCACACTCCCGACTCCTGTAAGCCAAAAATGGTAATTTTGACCAAAAATGACACTCCTGGCCCTTGTAAGCCAAAAAATGGTCATTTTGACCAAACACGACACTCCTAGCCCTTGGAAGCAAAAAATGGTAATTTTGACCAAAAACTACACTCTCTGGCCCTTGTAAGCCAAAAATTGTCATTTTGACCCAAAACGACACTTCCGGCCTTTTGAGACCAAAAATGGTCATTTTGACCAATAAAGACAGTCCCGGCCCTTTGAAACAGAAAATTGTAATTTTTACCAAAAATGACACTCCCTTTGAGACAAAAAAATGTTAATTTTGACCAAAAACCACACTCCCGACTCCTGTAAGCCAAAAATGGTAATTTTGACCAAAAATGACACTCCTGGCCCTTGTAAGCCAGAAAATGGTCATTTTGACCAAAAATTACACTTCTGGCCCTTGGAAGCCAAAAATGGTAATTTTGACCCAAAACAACACTGCCGCCCATGGAAGCAAAAAAATGGTCATTTTGACCAAAAACTACATTTCCGGCCCTTGTAAGCCAAAAAATTGTAATTTTGACCAAAACTGACACTCCTAGCCCATGGAAGCAAAAAATGGTAATTTTGACCAAAAACGACACTCCCGGCCCTTGGAAGCAAAAAAAATGGTAATTTTGAGCAAAATTACACTCCCGGCTCTTGGAAGCCAAAAATGGCCATTTTGACCCAAAACGACACTGTAAGCCAAAAAATTGTAATTTTGACCAAAACTGACACTACTAGCCCATGGAAGCAAAAAATGGTAATTTTGACCAAAAACGACACTCCCGGCTCTTGGAAGCCAAAAATGGCCATTTTGACCAAAAACGACACTCCCGGCCCTTGGAAGCAAAAAAAATGGTAATTTTAGGCAAAATTACACTCCCGGCTCTTGGAAGCCAAAAATGGCAATTTTGACCAAAAATGACACTCCCGGCCCTTGGAAGCAAAAAATTGTAATTTTGACCATAAACTACACTTCTGGTCCTTGTAAGCCAAAAAATGGTCATTTTGACCAAAAACAACACTCCCAGCCCTTCGGAGGCAACAATGGTAATTTTGACCCAAAACGAAACTGCCGGCCCTTGTAAGCCAAAAAATTGTATTTTGACCAAAAACGACAATCCCAGCCCTTTAGAATATAAGTGGTCATTTTGACCAAAAATGAAACTTCCAGCCTTTGAGACCAAAAATGGTAATTTTGACCCAAAACGACACTTCCGGCCCTTGTAAGCCAAAAAATTGTAATTTTGATCAAAACTGACACTCCTTGCCCAAGGAAGCAAAAAATGGTAATTTTGACCAAAAACGACACTTCCGGCTCTTGGAAGCCAAAAATGGCAATTTTGACCAAAAACGACACTCCTGGCTCCTGGAAGCAAAAAATGATCATTTTGATCAAAAACTACACTCTCTGGCCCTTGTAAGCCAAAAATGGTCATTTTGACCCAAAACGACACTTCCGGCCTTTTGAGACCACAAAATGGTCATTTTGATTAATAACGACAGTCCCGGCCCTTTGAAACAGAAAATGGTAATTTTTACAAAAAACGACACTCCCTTTGAGACAAAAAATGGTAATTTTGACCAAAAACCACACTCCCGACTCCTGTAAGCCAAAAATGGTAATTTTGACCAAAAATGACACTCCTGGCCCTTGTAAGCCAAAAATGGTAATTTTGACACAAAACGACACTGCCGCCCTTGTAAGCCAAAAAATTGTAATTTTGACCCAAACTGACACTACTAGCCCATGGAAGCAAAAAATGGTAATTTTGACCAAAAACGTCACTCCCGGCTCTTGGAAGCCAAAAATGGCCATTTTGACCAAAAACGACACTCCGGGCCCTTGGAAGCAAAAAAATGGTAATTTTGAGCAAAATTACACTCCCGGCTCTTGGAAGCCAAAAATGGCCATTTTGACCAAAAATGACACTCCTGGCCCTTGTAAGCCAAAAAATGGTCATTTTGACCAAAAATTACACTTCTGGCCCTTGGAAGCCAAAAATGGTAATTTTGACCCAAAACGACACTGCCGCCCATGGAAGCAAAAAAATGGTCATTTTGACCAAAAACTACACTTCCGGCCCTTGTAAGCCAAAAAATTGTAATTTTGACCAAAACTGACATTCCTAGCCCATGGAAGCAAAAAATGGTAATTTTGACCAAAAACGACACTCCCGACCCTTGGAAGCAAAAAAATGGTAATTTTGAGCAAAATTACACTCCCGGCTCTTGGAAGCCAAAAATGGCCATTTTTACCAAAAATGACACTCCCGGCCCTTGGAAGCAAAAAATTGTAATTTTGACCAAAAACTACACTTCTGGTCCTTGTAAGCCAAAAAATGGTCATTTTGACCAAAAATAACACTCCCAGCCCTTCGGAGGCAACAATGGTAATTTTGAACCAAAACGAAACTGCCGGCCCTTGTAAGCCAAAAAATTGTATTTTGACCAAAAACGACACTCATAGCCCTTAGGAGCAAAAAATGGTCATTTTGACCAAAAACGACAATCCCAGCCCTTTAGAATATAAGTGGTCATTTTGACCAAAAACGAAACTTCCAGCCTTTGGAAGCCAAAAATGGTAATTTTACCAAAAACAACACTTTATGCCCCTTTGAGACCAAAAATGGTAATTTTGACCCAAAACGACACTTACGGCCCTTGTAAGCCAAAAAATTGTAATTTTGATCAAAACTGACACTCCTAGCCCAAGGAAGCAAAAAATGGTAATTTTGACCAAAAACGACACTTCCGGCTCTTGGAAGCCAAAAATGGCAATTTTGACCAAAAACGACACTCCTGGCTCCTGGAAGCATAAAATGATCATTTTGATCAAAAACTACACTCTCTGGCCCTTGTAAGCCAAAAATGGTCATTTTGACCCAAAACGACACTTCCGGCCTTTTGAGACCACAAAATGGTCATTTTGATTAATAACGACAGTCCCGGCTCTTTGAAACAGAAAATGGTAATTTTTACAAAAAACGACTCCCTTTGAAACAAAAAATGGTAATTTTGACCAAAAACCACATTCCCGACTCCTGTAAGCCAAAAATGGTAATTTTGACCAAAAATGACACTCCTGGCCCTTGTAAGCCAAAAATGGTAATTTTGACCCAAAACGACACTGTTTTTTGTAAGCCAAAAAATTGTAATTTTGACCAAAACTGACACTACTAGCCCATGGAAGCAAAAAATGGTAATTTTGACCAAAAACGTCACTCCCGGCTCTTGGAAGCCAAAAATGGCCATTTTGACCAAAAACGACACTCCGGGCCCTTGGAAGCAAAAAAAATGGTAATTTTGAGCAAAATTACACTCCCGTCTCTTGGAAGCCAAAAATGGCCATTTTGACCAAAAATTACACTCCCGGCCCTTGGAAGCAAAAAATTGTAATTTTGACCAAAAACTACACTCCCGACTCCTGTAGGCCAAAAATGGTAATTTTGACCAAAAATGACACTCCTGGCCCTTGTAAGCCAGAAAAGGGTCATTTTGACCAAAAATTACACTTTTGGCCCTTGAAAGCCAAAAATGGTAATTTTGACCCAAAACGACACTGCCGCCCATGGAAGCAAAAAAATGGTAATTTTGACCAAAAACTACACTTCCGCCCCTTGTAAGCCAAAAAATTGTAATTTTGACCAAAACTGACACTCCTAGCCCATGGAAGCAAAAAATGGTAATTTTGACCAAAATCGACACTCCCGGCCCTTGGAAGCAAAAAAATGGTAATTTCGAGCAAAATTACACTCCCGGCTCTTGGAAGCCAAAAATGGCCATTTTGACCCAAAACGACACTGTAAGCCAAAAAATTGTAATTTTGACCAAAACTGACACTACTAGCCCATGGAAGCAAAAAATGGTAATTTTGACCAAAAACGACACTCCCGGCTCTTGGAAGCCAACAATGGCCATTTTGACCAAAAACGACACTCCCGGCCCTTGGAAGCAAAAAAAATGGTAATTTTGGGCAAAATTACACTCCCGGCTCTTGGAAGCCAAAAATGGCAATTTTGACCAAAAATGACACTCCCGGCCCTTGGAAGCAAAAAATTGTAATTTTGACCATAAACTACACTTCTGGTCCTTGTAAGCCAAAAAATGGTCATTTTGACCAAAAACAACACTCCCAGCCCTTCGGAGGCAACAATGGTAATTTTGACCCAAAACGAAACTGCCAGCCCTTGTAAGCCAAAAAATTGTATTTTGACCAAAAACGACAATCCCAGCCCTTTAGAATATAAGTGGTCATTTTGACCAAAAATGAAACTTCCAGCCTTTGGAAGCCAAAAATGGTAATTTTACCAAAAACAACACTCCCGGCTCTTGGAAGCCAAAATTGGTCATTTTGACAAAAATGACACTTTATGCCCCTTTGAGACCAAAAATGGTAATTTTGACCCAAAACGACACTTCCGGCCCTTGTAAGCCAAAAAATTGTAATTTTGATCAAAACTGACACTCCTTGCCCAAGGAAGCAAAAAATGGTAATTTTGACCAAAAACGACACTTCCGGCTCTTGGAAGCCAAAAATGGCAATTTTGACCAAAAACGACACTCCTGGCTCCTGGAAGCAAAAAATGATCATTTTGATCAAAAACTACACTCTCTGGCCCTTGTAAGCCAAAAATGGTCATTTTGACCCAAAACGACACTTCCGGCCTTTTGAGACCACAAAATGGTCATTTTGATTAATAACGACAGTCCCGGCCCTTTGAAACAGAAAATGGTAATTTTTACAAAAAACGACACTCCCTTTGAGACAAAAAATGGTAATTTTGACCAAAAATTACACTTCTGGCTCTTGGAAGCCAAAAATGGTAATTTTGACCCAAAATTACACTGCCGCCCTTTTAAGCAAAAAATGGTCATTTTGACCAAAAACTACACTTCAGGCCCTTGTAAGCCAAAAAATTGTACTTTTGACCAAAAATGACACTCCTGGCCCTTGTAAGCCAAAAAATGGTCATTTTGACCAAAAACGACACTCCCGGCTCTTGGAAGCCAAAAATGGCCATTTTGACCAAAAACGACACTCCCGGCCCTTGGAAGCAAAAAAAATGTTAATTTTGAGCAAAATTACACTCCCGCCTCTTGGAAGCCAAAAATGGCAATTTTGACTAAAAATGACACTCCCGGCCCTTGGAAGCAAAAAATTGTAATTTTGACCAAAAACTACACTTCTGGTCCTTGTAAGCCAAAAAATGGTAATTTTGACCAAAAACTACACTCCTTGCTCTCGTAAGCAAAAAAAATGGTCTTTTTGACCAAAAACGACACTCGCAGCCCATTCAGACCAAAAATGGTCATTTTGACCAAAAACCACACTCCCGACTCCTGTAAGCCAAAAATAGTAATTTTGACCAAAAATGACACTCCTGGCCCTTGTAAGCCAAAATTTTTTTAATTTTGACCAAAACTGACACTCCTAGCCCATGGAAGCAAAAAATGGAAATTTTAACCAAAAACGACACTCCCAACTCTTGGAAGCCAAAAATTGCCATTTTGACCAAAAACGACTCTCCCGGCCCTTGGAAGCAAAAAAAAAATGGTAATTTTGAGCAAAATTACACTCCCGGCTCTTGGAAGCCAAAAATGGCCATTTTTGACCCAAAACGACACTCATAGCCCTCGTAAGCAAACAAATTGTCTTTTTGACCAAAAACGACACTCGCAGCCCATTCAGAGCAAAAATGGTCATTTTGACCAAAAACAACACTCCCAGCCCTTCGGAGGCAAAAATGGTAATTTTGTCCCAAAACGACACTCGTTGCCCTTGGAAGCAAAAAATTGTAATTTTGACCAAAAACTACACTTCTGGTCCTTGTAAGCCAAAAAATGGTAATTTTGACCAAAAACTACACTCCTTGCTCTCGTAAGCAAAAAAAATGGTCTTTTTGACCAAAAACGACACTCGCAGCCCATTCAGACCAAAAATGGTAATTTTGACCAAAAACCACACTCCCGACTCCTGTAAGCCAAAAATAGTAATTTTGACCAAAAATGACACTCCTGGTCCTTGTAAGCCAAAAAATTGTTATTTTGACCAAAACTGACACTCCTAGCCCTTGGAAGCAAAAAATGGTAATTTTGACCAAAAATTACACTTCTGGCCCTTGGAAGCCAAAAATGGTATTTGACCAAAAATGACACTCCTGGCCCTTGTAAGCCAAAAATGGTCATTTTGTCCAAAAAACAACACTCACAGCCCTTGGAAGCAAAAATTTGTAATTTTGACCATAAACTACACTTCTGGCCCTTGTTAGATAAAAAATGGTCATTTTGACCCAAAACGACACTTCCGGCCTTTTGAGACCAAAAATGGTCATTTTGACCAATAACAACAGTCCCGGCCCTTTGAAACAGAAAATAGTATTTTTTTACCAAAAACGACACTCCCTTTGAGATAAAAAATGGTAATTTTGACCAAAAACCACACTCCCGACTCCTGTAAGCCAAAAATGGTAATTTTGACCAAAAATGACACTCCTGGCCCTTGTAAGCCAAAAAATTGTCATTTTGACCAAACACGACACTCCTAGCCCTTGGAAGCAAAAAATGGTAATTTTGACCAAAAATTACACTTCTGGCCATTGGAAGCCAAAAATGGTAATTTTGACCAAAAACTACACTCTCTGGCCCTTGTAAGCCAAAAATTGTCATTTTGACCCAAAACGACACTTCCGGCCTTTTGAGACCAAAAATGGTCATTTTGACCAATAACAACAGTCCCGGCCCTTTGAAACAGAAAATAGTAATTTTTACCAAAAACGACACTCCCTTTGAGATTAAAAATGGTAATTTTGACCAAAACTGACACTCCTAGCCCATGGAAGCAAAAAATGGTAATTTCGACCAAAAACGACACTCCCGGCCCTTGGAAGCAAAAAAATGGTAATTTTGAGCAAAATTACACTCCAGGCTCGTGGAAGCCAAAAATGGCCATTTTGACCCAAAACGACACTGTAAGCCAAAAAATTGTAATTTTGACCAAAACTGACACTACTAGCCCATGGAAGCAAAAAATGGTAATTTTGACCAAAAACGACACTCCCAGCTCTTGGAAGCCAAAAATGGCCATTTTGACCAAAAATGACACTCCCGGCCCTTGGAAGCAAAAAATTGTAATTTTGACCAAAAGCTACACTTCTGGTCCTTATTAGCAAAAAAATGGTAATTTTGACCAAAAACTACACTCCTTGCTCTCGTAAGCAAAAAAATTGTCTTTTTGACCAAAAACGACACTCGCAGCCCATTCAGACCAAAAATGGTAATTTTGACCAAAAAATTACACTCCCACCCTCTGGAAGGCAACAATGGTAATTTTGACCCAAAACGACACTCCTAGACCTTGGGAGTAAAAAATGGTAATTTTGACCAAAAACGACAATCCCAGCCCTTTAGAATAAAAGTGGTCATTTTGACCAAAAACTACACTCCTGGCCCTTGGAAGCAAAAAATTGTAATTTTGACCAAAAACTACACTTCTGGCCCTTGTAAGCCAAAAATGGTTATTTTGACCAAAAACGACACTCCTTGTTCTCGTAAGCAAAAAAATGGTCTTTTTGACCAAAAACGACACTCGCAGCCCATTCAGACCAAAAATGGTCATTTTGACCAAAAACCTCACTCCCGACTCCTGTGAGCCAAAAATAGTAGTTTTGACCAAAAATGACACTCCTGGCCCTTGTAAGCCAAAAATGGTCATTTTGTCCAAAAAACAACACTCACGGCCCTTGGAAGCAAAAATTTGTAATTTTGACCAAAAACTACACTTCTGGCCCTTGTTAGATAAAAAATGGTCATTTTGACCCAAAACGACACTTCCGGCCTTTTGAGACCAAAAATGGTCATTTTGACCAATAACAACAGTCCCGGCCCTTTGAAACAGAAAATAGTATTTTTTTACCAAAAACGACACTCCCTTTGAGATAAAAAATGGTAATTTTGACCAAAAACCACACTCCCGACTCCTGTAAGCCAAAAATGGTAATTTTGACCAAAAATGACACTCCTGGCCCTTGTAAGCCAAAAAATTGTCATTTTGACCAAACACGACACTCCTAGCCCTTGGAAGCAAAAAATGGTAATTTTGACCAAAAATTACACTTCTGGCCATTGGAAGCCAAAAATGGTAATTTTGACCAAAAACTACACTCTCTGGCCCTTGTAAGCCAAAAATTGTCATTTTGACCCAAAACGACACTTCCGGCCTTTTGAGACCAAAAATGGTCATTTTGACCAATAACAACAGTCCCGGCCCTTTGAAACAGAAGATAGTAATTTTTACCAAAAACGACACTCCCTTTGAGATAAAAAATGATAATTTTGACCAAAAACCACACTCCCGACTCCTGTAAACCAAAAATGGTAATTTTGACCAAAAATGACACTCCTGGCCCTTGTAAGCCAAAAAATGGTCATTTTGACCAAACACGACACTCCTAGCCCTTGGAAGCAAAAAATGGTAATTTTGACCAAAAATTACACTTCTGGCCCTTGGAAGCCCAAAATGGTAATTTTGACCAAAAACTACACTCTATGGCCCTTGTAAGCCAAAAATTGTCATTTTGACCCAAAACGACACTTCCGGCCTTTTGAGGCCAAAAATGGTAATTTTGACCAAAAATGACACTCCTAGCCCTTGTAAGCCAGAAAATGGTCATTTTGACCAAAAATTACACTTCTGGCCCTTGGAAGCCAAAAATGGTAATTTTGACCCAAAACGACACTGCCGCCCATGGAAGCAAAAAAATGGTCATTTTGACCAAAAACTACACTTCCGGCCCTTGTAAGCCAAAAAATTGTAATTTTGACTAAAACTGACACTCCTAGCCCATGGAAGCAAAAAATGGTCATTTTGACCAAAAACGACACTCCTGGCTCTTGGAAGCCAAAAATGGCCATTTTGACCAAAAACGACACTCCCAGCCCTTGGAAGCAAAAAAAATGGTAATTTTGAGCAAAATTACACTCCCGGCCCTTGGAAGCCAAAAATGGCCATTTTGACCAAAAATGACACTCCCGGCCCTTGGAAGCAAAAAATTGTAATTTTGACCAAAAGCTACACTTCTGGACCTTGTTAGCCAAAAAATGGTCATTTTGACCAAAAACTACACTCCTTGCTCTCGTAAGCAAAAAAATTGTCTTTTTGACCAAAAACGACACTCGCAGCCCATTCAGACCAAAAATGGTAATTTTGACCAAAAAATTACACTCCCACCCTCTGGAAGGCAACAATGGTAATTTTGACCCAAAACGACACTCCTAGACCTTGGGAGTAAAAAATGGTAATTTTGACCAAAAACGACAATCCCAGCCCTTTAGAATAAAAGTGGTCTTTTTACCCAAAAACTACACTCCTGGCCCTTGGAAGCCAAAAATTGTCATTTTGTCCCAAAACGACACTCGCGGCCCTTGAAAGCAAAAAATTTTAATTTTGACCAAAAACTACACTTCTGGCCCTTGTAAGCCAAAAAATGGTTATTTTGATCAAAAACGACACTCCTTGTTCTCGTAAGCAAAAAAATGGTCTTTTTGACCAAAAACGACACTCGCAGCCCATTCAGACCAAAAATGGTCATTTTGACCAAAAACCTCACTCCCGACTCCTGTGAGCCAAAAATAGTAATTTTGACCAAAAATGACACTCCTTGCCCTCGTAAGCCAAAAATGGTCATTTTGTCCAAAAAACAACACTCACAGCCCTTGGAAGCAAAAATTTGTAATTTTGACCAAAAACTACACTTCTGGCCCTTGTTAGATAAAAAATGGTCATTTTGACCCAAAACGACACTTCCGGCCTTTTGAGACCAAAAATGGTCATTTTGACCAATAACAACAGTCCCGGCCCTTTGAAACAGAAAATAGTATTTTTTTACCAAAAACGACACTCCCTTTGAGATAAAAAATGGTAATTTTGACCAAAAACCACACTCCCGACTCCTGTAAGCCAAAAATGGTAATTTTGACCAAAAATGACACTCCTGGCCCTTGTAAGCCAAAAAATTGTCATTTTGACCCAACACGACACTCCTAGCCCTTGGAAGCAAAAAATGGTAATTTTGACCAAAAATTACACTTCTGGCCATTGGAAGCCAAAAATGGTAATTTTGACCAAAAACTACACTCTCTGGCCCTTGTAAGCCAAAAATTGTCATTTTGACCCAAAACGACACTTCCGGCCTTTTGAGACCAAAAATGGTCATTTTGACCAATAACAACAGTTCCGGCCCTTTGAAACAGAAAATAGTAATTTTTACCAAAAACGACACTCCCTTTGAGATAAAAAATGGTAATTTTGACCAAAACTGACACTCCTAGCCCATGGAAGCAAAAAATGGTAATTTCGACCAAAAACGACACTCCCGGCCCTTGGAAGCAAAAAAATGGTAATTTTGAGCAAAATTACACTCCAGGCTCGTGGAAGCCAAAAATGGCCATTTTGACCCAAAACGACACTGTAAGCCAAAAAATTGTAATTTTGACCAAAACTGACACTACTAGCCCATGGAAGCAAAAAATGGTAATTTTGACCAAAAACGACACTCCCAGCTCTTGGAAGCCAAAAATGGCCATTTTGACCAAAAATGACACTCCCGGCCCTTGGAAGCAAAAAATTGTAATTTTGACCAAAAGCTACACTTCTGGTCCTTATTAGCAAAAAAATGGTCATTTTGACCAAAAACTACACTCCTTGCTCTCGTAAGCAAAAAAATTGTCTTTTTGACCAAAAACGACACTCGCAGCCCATTCAGACCAAAAATGGTAATTTTGAGCAAAAAATTACACTCCCACCCTCTGGAAGGCAACAATGGTAATTTTGACCCAAAACGACAATCCCAGCCCTTTAGAATAAAAGTGGTCATTTTGACCAAAAACTACACTCCTGGCCCTTGGAAGCAAAAATTGTAATTTTGACCAAAAACTACACTTCTGGCCCTTGTAAGCCAAAAAATGGTTATTTCGACCAAAAACGACACTCCTTGTTCTCGTAAGCAAAAAAATGGTCTTTTTGACCAAAAACGACACTCGCAGCCCATTCAGACCAAAAATGGTCATTTTGACCAAAAACCTCACTCCCGACTCCTGTGAGCCAAAAATAGTAGTTTTGACCAAAAATGACACTCCTGGCCCTTGTAAGCCAAAAATTGTCATTTTGTCCAAAAAACAACACTCACGGCCCTTGGAAGCAAAAATTTGTAATTTTGACCAAAAACTACACTTCTGGCCCTTGTTAGATAAAAAATGGTCATTTTGACCCAAAACGACACTTCCGGCCTTTTGAGACCAAAAATGGTCATTTTGACCAATAACAACAGTCCCGGCCCTTTGAAACAGAAAATAGTAATTTTTACCAAAAACGACACTCCCTTTGAGATAAAAAATGGTAATTTTGACCACAAACCACACTCCCGACTCCTGTAAACCAAAAATGGTAATTTTGACCAAAAATGACACTCCTGGCCCTTGTAAGCCAAAAAATGGTCATTTTGACCAAACACGACACTCCTAGCCCTTGGAAGCAAAAAATGGTAATTTTGACCAAAAATTACACTTCTGGCCCTTGGAAGCCAAAAATGGTAATTTTGACCAAAAACTACACTCTATGGCCCTTGTAAGCCAAAAATTGTCATTTTAACCCAAAACGACACTTCCGGCCATTTGAGGCCAAAAATGGTAATTTTGACCAAAAATGACACTCCTAGCCCTTGTAACCCAGAAAATGGTCATTTTGACCAAAAATTACACTTCTGGCCCTTGGAAGCCAAAAATGGTAATTTTGACCAAAAAACGACACTGCCGCCCATGGAAGCAAAAAAATGGTCATTTTGACCAAAAACTACACTTCCGGCCCTTGTAAGCCAAAAAATTGTAATTTTGACCAAAACTGACACTCCTAGCCCATGGAAGCAAAAAATGGTCATTTTGACCAAAAACGACACTCCTGGCTCTTGGAAGCCAAAAATGGCCATTTTGACCAAAAACGACACTCCCAGCCCTTGGAAGCAAAAAAAATGGTAATTTTGGGCAAAATTACACTCCCGGCCCTTGGAAGCCAAAAATGGCCATTTTGACCAAAAATGACACTCCCGGCCCTTGGAAGCAAAAAATTGTAATTTTGACCAAAAGCTACACTTCTGGTCCTTGTTAGCCAAAAAATGGTCATTTTGACCAAAAACTACACTCCTTGCTCTCGTAAGCAAAAAAATGGTCTTTTTGACCAAAAACGACACTCGCAGCCCATTCAGACCAAAAATGGTAATTTTGACCAAAAAATTACACTCCCACCCTCTGGAAGGCAACAATGGTAATTTTGACCCAAAACGACACTCCTAGACCTTGGGAATAAAAAATGGTAATTTTGACCAAAAACGACAATCCCAGCCCTTTAGAATAAAAGTGGTCTTTTTACCCAAAAACTACACTCCTGGCCCTTGGAAGCCAAAAATTGTCATTTTGTCCCAAAACGACACTCGCGGCCCTTGGAAGCAAAAAATTGTAATTTTGACCAAAAACTACACTTCTGGCCCTTGTAAGCCAAAAAATGGTTATTTTGACCAAAAACGACACTCCTTGTTCTCGTAAGCAAAAAAATGGTCTTTTTGACCAAAAATGACACTCGCAGCCCATTCAGACCAAAAATGGTCATTTTGACCAAAAACCTCACTCCCGACTCCTGTGAGCCAAAAATAGTAATTTTGACCAAAAATGACACTCCTGGCCCTTGTAAGCCAAAAATGGTCATTTTGTCCAAAAAACAACACTCACAGCCCTTGGAAGCAAAAATTTGTAATTTTGACCAAAAACTACACTTCTGGCCCTTGTTAGATAAAAAATGGTCATTTTGACCCAAAACGACACTTCCGGCCTTTTGAGAGCAAAAATGGTCATTTTGACCAATAACAACAGTCCCGGCCCTTTGAAACAGAAAATAGTATTTTTTTTACCAAAAACGACACTCCCTTTGAGATAAAAAATGGTAATTTTGACCAAAAACCACACTCCCGACTCCTGTAAGCCAAAAATGGTAATTTTGACCAAAAATGACACTCCTGGCCCTTGTAAGCCAAAAAATTGTCATTTTGACCAAACACGACACTCCTAGCCCTTGGAAGCAAAAAATTGTAATTTTGACCAAAAATTACACTTCTGGCCATTGGAAGCCAAAAAATGGTAATTTTGACCAAAAACTACACTCTCTGGCCCTTGTAAGCCAAAAATTGTCATTTTGACCCAAAACGACACTTCCGGCCTTTTGAGACCAAAAATGGTCATTTTGACCAATAACAACAGTCCCGGCCCTTTGAAACAGAAAATAGTAATTTTTACCAAAAACGACACTCCCTTTGAGATAAAAAATGGTAATTTTGACCAAAACTGACACTCCTAGCCCATGGAAGCAAAAAATGGTAATTTCGACCAAAAACGACACTCCCGGCCCTTGGAAGCAAAAAAATGGTAATTTTGAGCAAAATTACACTCCAGGCTCGTGGAAGCCAAAAATGGCCATTTTGACCCAAAACGACACTGTAAGCCAAAAAATTGTAATTTTGACCAAAACTGACACTACTAGCCCATGGAAGCAAAAAATGGTAATTTTGACCAAAAACGACACTCCCAGCTCTTGGAAGCCAAAAATGGCCATTTTGACCAAAAATGACACTCCCGGCCCTTGGAAGCAAAAAATTGTAATTTTGACCAAAAGCTACACTTCTGGTCCTTATTAGCAAAAAAATGGTCATTTTGACCAAAAACTACACTCCTTGCTCTCGTAAGCAAAAAAATTGTCTTTTTGACCAAAAACGACACTCGCAGCCCATTCAGACCAAAAATGGTAATTTTGAGCAAAAAATTACACTCCCACCCTCTGGAAGGCAACAATGGTAATTTTGACCCAAAACGACAATCCCAGCCCTTTAGAATAAAAGTGGTCATTTTGACCAAAAACTACACTCCTGGCCCTTGGAAGCAAAAAATTGTAATTTTGACCAAAAACTACACTTCTGGCCCTTGTAAGCCAAAAAATGGTAATTTTGACCAAAAACGACACTCCCAGCTCTTGGAAGCCAAAAATGGCCATTTTGACCAAAAATGACACTCCCGGCCCTTGGAAGCAAAAAATTGTAATTTTGACCAAAAGCTACACTTCTGGTCCTTATTAGCAAAAAAATGGTCATTTTGACCAAAAACTACACTCCTTGCTCTCGTAAGCAAAAAAATTGTCTTTTTGACCAAAAACGACACTCGCAGCCCATTCAGACCAAAAATGGTAATTTTGAGCAAAAAATTACACTCCCACCCTCTGGAAGGCAACAATGGTAATTTTGACCCAAAACGACAATCCCAGCCCTTTAGAATAAAAGTGGTAATTTTGACCAAAAACTACACTCCTAGCCCTTGGAAGCAAAAAATTGTAATTTTGACCAAAAACTACACTTCTGGCCCTTGGAAGCCAAAAATGGTAATTTTGACCAAAAACTACACTCTATGGCCCTTGTAAGCCAAAAATTGTCATTTTAACCCAAAACGACACTTCCGGCCTTTTGAGGCCAAAAATGGTAATTTTGACCAAAAATGACACTCCTAGCCCTTTTAAGCCAGAAAATGGTCATTTTGACCAAAAATTACACTTCTGGCCCTTGGAAGCCAAAAATGGTAATTTTGACCCAAAACGACACTGCCGCCCATGGAAGCAAAAAAATTGTCATTTTGACCAAAAACTACACTTCCGGCCCTTGTAAGCCAAAAAATTGTAATTTTGACCAAAACTGACACTCCTAGCCCATGGAAGCAAAAAATGGTCATTTTGACCAAAAACGACACTCCTGGCTCTTGGAAGCCAAAAATGGCCATTTTGACCAAAAACGACACTCCCAGCCCTTGGAAGCAAAAAAAATGGTAATTTTGAGCAAAATTACACTCCCGGCCCTTGGAAGCCAAAAATGGCCATTTTGACCAAAAATGACACTCCCGGCCCTTGGAAGCAAAAAATTGTAATTTTGACCAAAAGCTACACTTCTGGTCCTTGTTAGCCAAAAAATGGTCATTTTGACCAAAAACTACACTCCTTGCTCTCGTAAGCAAAAAAATGGTCTTTTTGACCAAAAACGACACTCGCAGCCCATTCAGACCAAAAATGGTAATTTTGACCAAAAAATTACACTCCCACCCTCTGGAAGGCAACAATGGTAATTTTGACCCAAAACGACACTCCTAGACCTTGGGAGTAAAAAATGGTAATTTTGACCAAAAACGACAATCCCAGCCCTTTAGAATAAAAGTGGTCTTTTTACCCAAAAACTACACTCCTGGCCCTTGGAAGCCAAAAATTGTCATTTTGTCCCAAAACGACACTCGCGGCCCTTGGAAGCAAAAAATTGTAATTTTGACCAAAAACTACACTTCTGGCCCTTGTAAGCCAAAAAATGGTTATTTTGACCAAAAACGACACTCCTTGTTCTCGTAAGCAAAAAAATGGTCTTTTTGACCAAAAATGACACTCGCAGCCCATTCAGACCAAAAATGGTCATTTTGACCAAAAACCTCACTCCCGACTCCTGTGAGCCAAAAATAGTAATTTTGACCAAAAATGACACTCCTGGCCCTTGTAAGCCAAAAATGGTCATTTTGTCCAAAAAACAACACTCACAGCCCTTGGAAGCAAAAATTTGTAATTTTGACCAAAAACTACACTTCTGGCCCTTGTTAGATAAAAAATGGTCATTTTGACCCAAAACGACACTTCCGGCCTTTTGAGAGCAAAAATGGTCATTTTGACCAATAACAACAGTCCCGGCCCTTTGAAACAGAAAATAGTATTTTTTTTACCAAAAACGACACTCCCTTTGAGATAAAAAATGGTAATTTTGACCAAAAACCACACTCCCGACTCCTGTAAGCCAAAAATGGTAATTTTGACCAAAAATGACACTCCTGGCCCTTGTAAGCCAAAAAATTGTCATTTTGACCAAACACGACACTCCTAGCCCTTGGAAGCAAAAAATGGTAATTTTGACCAAAAATTACACTTCTGGCCATTGGAAGCCAAAAATGGTAATTTTGACCAAAAACTACACTCTCTGGCCCTTGTAAGCCAAAAATTGTCATTTTGACCCAAAACGACACTTCCGGCCTTTTGAGACCAAAAATGGTCATTTTGACCAATAACAACAGTCCCGGCCCTTTGAAACAGAAAATAGTAATTTTTACCAAAAACGACACTCCCTTTGAGATTAAAAATGGTAATTTTGACCAAAACTGACACTCCTAGCCCATGGAAGCAAAAAATGGTAATTTCGACCAAAAACGACACTCCCGGCCCTTGGAAGCAAAAAAATGGTAATTTTGAGCAAAATTACACTCCAGGCTCGTGGAAGCCAAAAATGGCCATTTTGACCCAAAACGACACTGTAAGCCAAAAAATTGTAATTTTGACCAAAACTGACACTACTAGCCCATGGAAGCAAAAAATGGTAATTTTGACCAAAAACGACACTCCCAGCTCTTGGAAGCCAAAAATGGCCATTTTGACCAAAAATGACACTCCCGGCCCTTGGAAGCAAAAAATTGTAATTTTGACCAAAAGCTACACTTCTGGTCCTTATTAGCAAAAAAATGGTCATTTTGACCAAAAACTACACTCCTTGCTCTCGTAAGCAAAAAAATTGTCTTTTTGACCAAAAACGACACTCGCAGCCCATTCAGACCAAAAATGGTAATTTTGACCAAAAAATTACACTCCCACCCTCTGGAAGGCAACAATGGTAATTTTGACCCAAAACGACACTCCTAGACCTTGGGAGTAAAAAATGGTAATTTTGACCAAAAACGACAATCCCAGCCCTTTAGAATAAAAGTGGTCATTTTGACCAAAAACTACACTCCTGGCCCTTGGAAGCAAAAAATTGTAATTTTGACCAAAAACTACACTTCTGGCCCTTGTAAGCCAAAAAATGGTTATTTTGACCAAAAACGACACTCCTTGTTCTCGTAAGCAAAAAAATGGTCTTTTTGACCAAAAACGACACTCGCAGCCCATTCAGACCAAAAATGGTCATTTTGACCAAAAACCTCACTCCCGACTCCTGTGAGCCAAAAATAGTAGTTTTGACCAAAAATGACACTCCTGGCCCTTGTAAGCCAAAAATGGTCATTTTGTCCAAAAAACAACACTCACGGCCCTTGGAAGCAAAAATTTGTAATTTTGACCAAAAACTACACTTCTGGCCCTTGTTAGATAAAAAATGGTCATTTTGACCCAAAACGACACTTCTGGCCTTTTGAGACCAAAAATGGTCATTTTGACCAATAACAACAGTCCCGGCCCTTTGAAACAGAAAATAGTATTTTTTTACCAAAAACGACACTCCCTTTGAGATAAAAAATGGTAATTTTGACCAAAAACCACACTCCCGACTCCTGTAACCCAAAAATGGTAATTTTGACCAAAAATGACACTCCTGGCCCTTGTAAGCCAAAAAATTGTCATTTTGACCAAACACGACACTCCTAGCCCTTGGAAGCAAAAAATGGTAATTTTGACCAAAAATTACACTTCTGGCCATTGGAAGCCAAAAATGGTAATTTTGACCAAAAACTACACTCTCTGGCCCTTGTAAGCCAAAAATTGTCATTTTGACCCAAACGACACTTCCGGCCTTTTGAGACCAAAAATGGTCATTTTGACCAATAACAACAGTCCCGGCCCTTTGAAACAGAAGATAGTAATTTTTACCAAAAACGACACTCCCTTTGAGATAAAAAATGATAATTTTGACCAAAAACCACACTCCCGACTCCTGTAAACCAAAAATGGTAATTTTGACCAAAAATGACACTCCTGGCCCTTGTAAGCCAAAAAATGGTCATTTTGACCAAACACGACACTCCTAGCCCTTGGAAGCAAAAAATGGTAATTTTGACCAAAAATTACACTTCTGGCCCTTGGAAGCCCAAAATGGTAATTTTGACCAAAAACTACACTCTATGGCCCTTGTAAGCCAAAAATTGTCATTTTGACCCAAAACGACACTTCCGGCCTTTTGAGGCCAAAAATGGTAATTTTGACCAAAAATGACACTCCTAGCCCTTGTAAGCCAGAAAATGGTCATTTTGACCAAAAATTACACTTCTGGCCCTTGGAAGCCAAAAATGGTAATTTTGACCCAAAACGACACTGCCGCCCATGGAAGCAAAAAAATGGTCATTTTGACCAAAAACTACACTTCCGGCCCTTGTAAGCCAAAAAATTGTAATTTTGACTAAAACTGACACTCCTAGCCCATGGAAGCAAAAAATGGTCATTTTGACCAAAAACGACACTCCTGGCTCTTGGAAGCCAAAAATGGCCATTTTGACCAAAAACGACACTCCCAGCCCTTGGAAGCAAAAAAAATGGTAATTTTGAGCAAAATTACACTCCCGGCCCTTGGAAGCCAAAAATGGCCATTTTGACCAAAAATGACACTCCCGGCCCTTGGAAGCAAAAAATTGTAATTTTGACCAAAAGCTACACTTCTGGACCTTGTTAGCCAAAAAATGGTCATTTTGACCAAAAACTACACTCCTTGCTCTCGTAAGCAAAAAAATTGTCTTTTTGACCAAAAACGACACTCGCAGCCCATTCAGACCAAAAATGGTAATTTTGACCAAAAAATTACACTCCCACCCTCTGGAAGGCAACAATGGTAATTTTGACCCAAAACGACACTCCTAGACCTTGGGAGTAAAAAATGGTAATTTTGACCAAAAACGACAATCCCAGCCCTTTAGAATAAAAGTGGTCTTTTTACCCAAAAACTACACTCCTGGCCCTTGGAAGCCAAAAATTGTCATTTTGTCCCAAAACGACACTCGCGGCCCTTGAAAGCAAAAAATTTTAATTTTGACCAAAAACTACACTTCTGGCCCTTGTAAGCCAAAAAATGGTTATTTTGATCAAAAACGACACTCCTTGTTCTCGTAAGCAAAAAAATGGTCTTTTTGACCAAAAACGACACTCGCAGCCCATTCAGACCAAAAATGGTCATTTTGACCAAAAACCTCACTCCCGACTCCTGTGAGCCAAAAATAGTAATTTTGACCAAAAATGACACTCCTTGCCCTCGTAAGCCAAAAATGGTCATTTTGTCCAAAAAACAACACTCACAGCCCTTGGAAGCAAAAATTTGTAATTTTGACCAAAAACTACACTTCTGGCCCTTGTTAGATATAAAATGGTCATTTTGACCCAAAACGACACTTCCGGCCTTTTGAGACCAAAAATGGTCATTTTGACCAATAACAACAGTCCCGGCCCTTTGAAATAGAAAATAGTATTTTTTTACCAAAAACGACACTCCCTTTGAGATAAAAAATGGTAATTTTGACCAAAAACCCCACTCCCGACTCCTGTAAGCCAAAAATGGTAATTTTGACCAAAAATGACACTCCTGGCCCTTGTAAGCCAAAAAATTGTCATTTTGACCAAACACGACACTCCTAGCCCTTGGAAGCAAAAAATGGTAATTTTGACCAAAAATTACACTTCTGGCCATTGGAAGCCAAAAATGGTAATTTTGACCAAAAACTACACTCTCTGGCCCTTGTAAGCCAAAAATTGTCATTTTGACCCAAAACGACACTTCCGGCCTTTTGAGACCAAAAATGGTCATTTTGACCAATAACAACAGTCCCGGCCCTTTGAAACAGAAAATAGTAATTTTTACCAAAAACGACACTCCCTTTGAGATAAAAAATGGTAATTTTGACCAAAACTGACACTCCTAGCCCATGGAAGCAAAAAATGGTAATTTCGACCAAAAACGACACTCCCGGCCCTTGGAAGCAAAAAAATGGTAATTTTGAGCAAAATTACACTCCAGGCTCGTGGAAGCCAAAAATGGCCATTTTGACCCAAAACGACACTGTAAGCCAAAAAATTGTAATTTTGACCAAAACTGACACTACTAGCCCATGGAAGCAAAAAATGGTAATTTTGACCAAAAACGACACTCCCAGCTCTTGGAAGCCAAAAATGGCCATTTTGACCAAAAATGACACTCCCGGCCCTTGGAAGCAAAAAATTGTAATTTTGACCAAAAGCTACACTTCTGGTCCTTATTAGCAAAAAAATGGTCATTTTGACCAAAAACTACACTCCTTGCTCTCGTAAGCAAAAAAATTGTCTTTTTGACCAAAAACGACACTCGCAGCCCATTCAGACCAAAAATGGTAATTTTGAGCAAAAAATTACACTCCCACCCTCTGGAAGGCAACAATGGTAATTTTGACCCAAAACGACAATCCCAGCCCTTTAGAATAAAAGTGGTCATTTTGACCAAAAACTACACTCCTGGCCCTTGGAAGCAAAAAATTGTAATTTTGACCAAAAACTACACTTCTGGCCCTTGTAAGCCAAAAAATGGTTATTTCGACCAAAAACGACACTCCTTGTTCTCGTAAGCAAAAAAATGGTCTTTTTGACCAAAAACGACACTCGCAGCCCATTCAGACCAAAAATGGTCATTTTGACCAAAAACCTCACTCCCGACTCCTGTGAGCCAAAAATAGTAGTTTTGACCAAAAATGACACTCCTGGCCCTTGTAAGCCAAAAATGGTCATTTTGTCCAAAAAACAACACTCACGGCCCTTGGAAGCAAAAATTTGTAATTTTGACCAAAAACTACACTTCTGGCCCTTGTTAGATAAAAAATGGTCATTTTGACCCAAAACGACACTTCCGGCCTTTTGAGACCAAAAATGGTCATTTTGACCAATAACAACAGTCCCGGCCCTTTGAAACAGAAAATAGTAATTTTTACCAAAAACGACACTCCCTTTGAGATAAAAAATGGTAATTTTGACCACAAACCACACTCCCGACTCCTGTAAACCAAAAATGGTAATTTTGACCAAAAATGACACTCCTGGCCCTTGTAAGCCAAAAAATGGTCATTTTGACCAAACACGACACTCCTAGCCCTTGGAAGCAAAAAATGGTAATTTTGACCAAAAATTACACTTCTGGCCCTTGGAAGCCAAAAATGGTAATTTTGACCAAAAACTACACTCTATGGCCCTTGTAAGCCAAAAATTGTCATTTTAACCCAAAACGACACTTCCGGCCTTTTGAGGCCAAAAATGGTAATTTTGACCAAAAATGACACTCCTAGCCCTTGTAACCCAGAAAATGGTCATTTTGACCAAAAATTACACTTCTGGCCCTTGGAAGCCAAAAATGGTAATTTTGACCAAAAAACGACACTGCCGCCCATGGAAGCAAAAAAATGGTCATTTTGACCAAAAACTACACTTCCGGCCCTTGTAAGCCAAAAAATTGTAATTTTGACCAAAACTGACACTCCTAGCCCATGGAAGCAAAAAATGGTCATTTTGACCAAAAACGACACTCCTGGCTCTTGGAAGCCAAAAATGGCCATTTTGACCAAAAACGACACTCCCAGCCCTTGGAAGCAAAAAAAATGGTAATTTTGGGCAAAATTACACTCCCGGCCCTTGGAAGCCAAAAATGGCCATTTTGACCAAAAATGACACTCCCGGCCCTTGGAAGCAAAAAATTGTAATTTTGACCAAAAGCTACACTTCTGGTCCTTGTTAGCCAAAAAATGGTCATTTTGACCAAAAACTACACTCCTTGCTCTCGTAAGCAAAAAAATGGTCTTTTTGACCAAAAACGACACTCGCAGCCCATTCAGACCAAAAATGGTAATTTTGACCAAAAAATTACACTCCCACCCTCTGGAAGGCAACAATGGTAATTTTGACCCAAAACGACACTCCTAGACCTTGGGAATAAAAAATGGTAATTTTGACCAAAAACGACAATCCCAGCCCTTTAGAATAAAAGTGGTCTTTTTACCCAAAAACTATACTCCTGGCCCTTGGAAGCCAAAAATTGTCATTTTGTCCCAAAACGACACTCGCGGCCCTTGGAAGCAAAAAATTGTAATTTTGACCAAAAACTACACTTCTGGCCCTTGTAAGCCAAAAAATGGTTATTTTGACCAAAAACGACACTCCTTGTTCTCGTAAGCAAAAAAATGGTCTTTTTGACCAAAAATGACACTCGCAGCCCATTCAGACCAAAAATGGTCATTTTGACCAAAAACCTCACTCCCGACTCCTGTGAGCCAAAAATAGTAATTTTGACCAAAAATGACACTCCTGGCCCTTGTAAGCCAAAAATGGTCATTTTGTCCAAAAAACAACACTCACAGCCCTTGGAAGCAAAAATTTGTAATTTTGACCAAAAACTACACTTCTGGCCCTTGTTAGATAAAAAATGGTCATTTTGACCCAAAACGACACTTCCGGCCTTTTGAGAGCAAAATTGGTCATTTTGACCAATAACAACAGTCCCGGCCCTTTGAAACAGAAAATAGTATTTTTTTTACCAAAAACGACACTCCCTTTGAGATAAAAAATGGTAATTTTGACCAAAAACCACACTCCCGACTCCTGTAAGCCAAAAATGGTAATTTTGACCAAAAATGACACTCCTGGCCCTTGTAAGCCAAAAAATTGTCATTTTGACCAAACACGACACTCCTAGCCCTTGGAAGCAAAAAATTGTAATTTTGACCAAAAATTACACTTCTGGCCATTGGAAGCCAAAAAATGGTAATTTTGACCAAAAACTACACTCTCTGGCCCTTGTAAGCCAAAAATTGTCATTTTGACCCAAAACGACACTTCCGGCCTTTTGAGACCAAAAATGGTCATTTTGACCAATAACAACAGTCCCGGCCCTTTGAAACAGAAAATAGTAATTTTTACCAAAAACGACACTCCCTTTGAGATAAAAAATGGTAATTTTGACCAAAACTGACACTCCTAGCCCATGGAAGCAAAAAATGGTAATTTCGACCAAAAACGACACTCCCGGCCCTTGGAAGCAAAAAAATGGTAATTTTGAGCAAAATTACACTCCAGGCTCGTGGAAGCCAAAAATGGCCATTTTGACCCAAAACGACACTGTAAGCCAAAAAATTGTAATTTTGACCAAAACTGACACTACTAGCCCATGGAAGCAAAAAATGGTAATTTTGACCAAAAACGACACTCCCAGCTCTTGGAAGCCAAAAATGGCCATTTTGACCAAAAATGACACTCCCGGCCCTTGGAAGCAAAAAATTGTAATTTTGACCAAAAGCTACACTTCTGGTCCTTATTAGCAAAAAAATGGTCATTTTGACCAAAAACTACACTCCTTGCTCTCGTAAGCAAAAAAATTGTCTTTTTGACCAAAAACGACACTCGCAGCCCATTCAGACCAAAAATGGTAATTTTGAGCAAAAAATTACACTCCCACCCTCTGGAAGGCAACAATGGTAATTTTGACCCAAAACGACAATCCCAGCCCTTTAGAATAAAAGTGGTCATTTTGACCAAAAACTACACTCCTAGCCCTTGGAAGCAAAAAATTGTAATTTTGACCAAAAACTACACTTCTGGCCCTTGTAAGCCAAAAAATGGTAATTTTGACCAAAAACGACACTCCCAGCTCTTGGAAGCCAAAAATGGCCATTTTGACCAAAAATGACACTCCCGGCCCTTGGAAGCAAAAAATTGTAATTTTGACCAAAAGCTACACTTCTGGTCCTTATTAGCAAAAAAATGGTCATTTTGACCAAAAACTACACTCCTTGCTCTCGTAAGCAAAAAAATTGTCTTTTTGACCAAAAACGACACTCGCAGCCCATTCAGACCAAAAATGGTAATTTTGAGCAAAAAATTACACTCCCACCCTCTGGAAGGCAACAATGGTAATTTTGACCCAAAACGACAATCCCAGCCCTTTAGAATAAAAGTGGTCATTTTGACCAAAAACTACACTCCTAGCCCTTGGAAGCAAAAAATTGTAATTTTGACCAAAAACTACACTTCTGGCCCTTGGAAGCCAAAAATGGTAATTTTGACCAAAAACTACACTCTATGGCCCTTGTAAGCCAAAAATTGTCATTTTAACCCAAAACGACACTTCCGGCCTTTTGAGGCCAAAAATGGTAATTTTGACCAAAAATGACACTCCTAGCCCTTGTAAGCCAGAAAATGGTCATTTTGACCAAAAATTACACTTCTGGCCCTTGGAAGCCAAAAATGGTAATTTTGACCCAAAACGACACTGCCGCCCATGGAAGCAAAAAATTGTAATTTTGACCAAAAACTACACTTCTGGCCCTTGTAAGCCAAAAAATGGTTATTTTGACCAAAAACGACACTCCTTGTTCTCGTAAGCAAAAAAATGGTCTTTTTGACCAAAAATGACACTCGCAGCCCATTCAGACCAAAAATGGTCATTTTGACCAAAAACCTCACTCCCGACTCCTGTGAGCCAAAAATAGTAATTTTGACCAAAAATGACACTCCTGGCCCTTGTAAGCCAAAAATGGTCATTTTGTCCAAAAAACAACACTCACAGCCCTTGGAAGCAAAAATTTGTAATTTTGACCAAAAACTACACTTCTGGCCCTTGTTAGATAAAAAATGGTCATTTTGACCCAAAACGACACTTCCGGCCTTTTGAGAGCAAAAATGGTCATTTTGACCAATAACAACAGTCCCGGCCCTTTGAAACAGAAAATAGTATTTTTTTTACCAAAAACGACACTCCCTTTGAGATAAAAAATGGTAATTTTGACCAAAAACCACACTCCCGACTCCTGTAAGCCAAAAATGGTAATTTTGACCAAAAATGACACTCCTGGCCCTTGTAAGCCAAAAAATTGTCATTTTGACCAAACACGACACTCCTAGCCCTTGGAAGCAAAAAATGGTAATTTTGACCAAAAATTACACTTCTGGCCATTGGAAGCCAAAAAATGGTAATTTTGACCAAAAACTACACTCTCTGGCCCTTGTAAGCCAAAAATTGTCATTTTGACCCAAAACGACACTTCCGGCCTTTTGAGACCAAAAATGGTCATTTTGACCAATAACAACAGTCCCGGCCCTTTGAAACAGAAAATAGTAATTTTTACCAAAAACGACACTCCCTTTGAGATAAAAAATGGTAATTTTGACCAAAACTGACACTCCTAGCCCATGGAAGCAAAAAATGGTAATTTTGACCAAAAACGACACTCCCGGCCCTTGGAAGCAAAAAAATGGTAATTTTGAGCAAAATTACACTCCAGGCTCGTGGAAGCCAAAAATGGCCATTTTGACCCAAAACGACACTGTAAGCCAAAAAATTGTAATTTTGACCAAAACTGACACTACTAGCCCATGGAAGCAAAAAATGGTAATTTTGACCAAAAACGACACTCCCAGCTCTTGGAAGCCAAAAATGGCCATTTTGACCAAAAATGACACTCCCGGCCCTTGGAAGCAAAAAATTGTAATTTTGACCAAAAGCTACACTTCTGGTCCTTATTAGCAAAAAAATAGTCATTTTGACCAAAAACTACACTCCTTGCTCTCGTATGCAAAAAAATTGTCTTTTTGACCAAAAACGACACTCGCAGCCCATTCAGACCAAAAATGGTAATTTTGAGCAAAAAATTACACTCCCACCCTCTGGAAGGCAACAATGGTAATTTTGACCCAAAACGACACTCCTAGACCTTGGAAGCAAAAAATTGTAATTTTGACCAAAAACGACAATCCCAGCCCTTTAGAATAAAAGTGGTCATTTTGACCAAAAACTACACTCCTGGCCCTTGGAAGCAAAAAATTGTAATTTTGACCAAAAACTACACTTCTGGCCCTTGTAAGCCAAAAAATGGTTATTTTGACCAAAAACGACACTCCTTGTTCTCGTATGCAAAAAAATGGTCTTTTTGACCAAAAACGACACTCGCAGCCCATTCAGACCAAAAACGGTCATTTTGACCAAAAACCTCACTCCCGACTCCTGTGAGCCAAAAATAGTAGTTTTGACCAAAAATGACACTCCTGGTCCTTGTAAGCCAAAAATGGTCATTTTGTCCAAAAAACAACACTCACGGCCCTTGGAAGCAAAAATTTGTAATTTTGACCAAAAACTACACTTCTGGCCCTTGTTAGATAAAAAATGGTCATTTTGACCCAAAACGACACTTCCGGCCTTTTGAGACCAAAAATGGTCATTTTGACCAATAACAACAGTCCCGGCCCTTTGAAACAGAAAATAGTAATTTTTACCAAAAACGACACTCCCTTTGAGATAAAAAATGGTAATTTTGACCAAAAACCACACTCCCGACTCCTGTAAACCAAAAATGGTAATTTTGACCAAAAATGACACTCCTGGCCCTTGTAAGCCAAAAAATGGTCATTTTGACCAAACACGACACTCCTAGCCCTTGGAAGCAAAAAATGGTAATTTTGACCAAAAATTACACTTCTGGCCCTTGGAAGCCAAAAATGGTAATTTTGACCAAAAACTACACTCTATGGCCCTTGTAAGCCAAAAATTGTCATTTTGACCCAAAACGACACTTCCGGCCTTTTATAGGCCAAAAATGGTAATTTTGACCAAAAATGACACTCCTAGCCCTTGTAAGCCAGAAAATGGTCATTTTGACCAAAAATTACACTTCTGGCCCTTGGAAGCCAAAAATGGTAATTTTGACCCAAAACGACACTGCCGCAAATGGAAGCAAAAAAAATGGTAATTTTGACCAAAAACTTCACTTCCGGCCCTTGTAAGCCAAAAAATTGTAATTTTGACCAAAACTGACACTCCTAGCCCATGGAAGCAAAAAATGGTAATTTTGACCAAAAACGACACTCCCGGCCCTTGGAAGCAAAAAAACGGTAATTTTGAGCAAAATTACACTCCCGGCTCTTGGAAGCCAAAAATGGCCATTTTGACCCAAAACGACACTGTAAGCCAAAAAATTGTAATTTTGACCAAAACTGACACTACTAGCCCATGGAAGCAAAAAATGGTAATTTTGACCAAAAACGACACTCCCGGCTCTTGGAAGCCAAAAATGGCCATTTTGACCAAAAAAACGACACTCCCGGCCCTTGGATGCAAAAAAAATGGTAATTTTGGGCAAAATTACACTCCCGGCTCTTGGAAGCCAAAAATGGCAATTTTGACCAAAAATGACACTCCTGGCCCTTGGAAGCAAAAAATTGTAATTTTGACCAAAAACTACACTTCTGGTCCTTGTAAGCCAAAAAATGGTAATTTTGACCAAAAACTACACTCCTTGCTCTCGTAAGCAAAAAAATGGTCTTTTTGTATAAAAACGACGCACGCAGCCCATTCAGACCAAAAATGGTAATTTTGACCAAAAACGACACCCGGCTATTGGAAGCAAAAAAAAATTAAATTTTGACTAAAAACGACACTCCTAGCCCTTGGGAGCAAAAAATGCTAATTATTACCAAAAACGACACTTACTTTGAGACAAAAAATTGTAATTTTGACCAAAAACCACACTCCCGACTCCTGTAAGTCAAAAATAGTAATTTTGACCAAAAATGACACTCCTGGCCCTTGTAAGCCAAAAAATGGTCATTTTGACCAAAAATTACACTTCTGGCTCTTGGAAGCCAAAAATGGTAATTTTGACCCAAAACGACACTGCCGCCCTTTTAAGCAAAAAATGGTCATTTTGACCAAAAACTACACTTCAGGCCCTTGTAAGCCAAAAAATTGTAATTTTGACCAAAAATGACACTCCTGGCCCTTGGAAGCCAAAAAATGGTCATTTTGATCAAAAATGACACTCCCGGCTCTGGAAGCCAAAAATGGCCATTTTGACCAAAAACGACACTCCCGGCCCTTGGAAGCAAAAAAAATGTTAATTTTGAGCAAAATTACACTCCCGCCTCTTGGAAGCCAAAAATGGCAATTTTGACCAAAAATGACACTCCCGCCCCTTGGAAGCAAAAAATTGTAATTTTGACCAAAAACTACACTTCTGGTCCTTGTAAGTCAAAAAATGGTCATTTTGACCAAAAACTACACTCCTTGCTCTCGTAAGCAAAAAAACCAAAAACGACACTCGCAGCCCATTCAGACCAAAAATGGTCATTTTGACCAAAAACCACACTCCCGACTCCTGTAAGCCAAAAATAGTAATTTTGACCAAAAATGACACTCCTAGCCCTTGGAAGCAAAAAATGGTAATTTTGACCAAAAATTACACTTCTGGCCCTTGGAAGCCAAAAATGGTAATTTTGACCCAAAACGACACTTCCTGACCTTTGAGACCAAAAATGGTAATTTTGACCAAAAATTACACTTCTGGCCCTTGTAAGCCAAAAATGGTCATTTTGACCCAAAACGACACTTCCGGGCTTTTGAGACCAAAAATGGTCATTTTGACCAATAACGACATTCCCGGCCCTTTGAAACAGAAAATTGTAATTTTTACCAAAAATGAAACTCCCTTTGAGACAAAAAATGGTAATTTTGACCAAAAACCACACTCCCGACTCCTGTAAGCCAAAAAAGGTAATTTTGACCAAAAATGACACTCATGGCCCTTGTAAGCCAGAAAATGGTCATTTTGACCAAAAATTACACTTCTGGCCCTTGGATGCCAAAAATGGTCATTTTGACCCAAAAGCAAAAACACCCATGGAAGCAAAAAAATGGTCATTTTGACCAAAAACTACACTTCTGGCCCTTGTAAGCCAAAAAATTGTAATTTTGACCAAAACTGACACTCCTAGCACATGGAAGCAAAAAATGGTCATTTTGACCAAAAACGACACTCCCGGCTCTTGGAAGCCAAAAATGGCCATTTTGACCAAAAACGACACTCCCGGCCCTTGGAAGCAAAAAATGGTAATTTTGACCAAAAACGACACTCCCGGCTCTTGGAAGCCAAAAATGGCCATTTTGACCAAAAATGACACTCCCGGCCCTTGGAAACAAAAAATTGTAATTTTGACCAAAAGCTACACTTCTGGTCCTTGTTAGCCAAAAAATGGTCATTTTGACCAAAAACTACACTCCTTGCTCTCGTAAGCAAAAAAATGGTCTTTTTGACCAAAAACGACACTCGCAGCCCATTCAGACCAAAAATGGTAATTTTGACCAAAAAATTACACTCCCACCCTCTGGAAGGCAACAATGGTAATTTTGACCCAAAACGACACTCCTAGACCTTGGGAGTAAAAAATTGTAATTTTGACCAAAACTGACACTACTAGCCCATGGAAGCAAAAAATGGTAATTTTGACCAAAAACGACACTCCCGGCTCTTGGGAGCCAAAAATAGCAATTTTGACCAAAAACGACACTTGGAAGCAAAAAAAATGGTAATTTTGGGCAAAATTACACTCCCGGCTCTTGGAAGCCAAAAATGGCAATTTTGACCAAAAATGACACTCCTGGCCCTTGGAAGACAATAATGGTAATTTTGACCAAAAACTACACTCCTTGCTCTCGTAAGCAAAAAAATGGTCTTTTTGACCAAAAACGACGCTCGCAGCCCATTCAGACCAAAAATGGTAATTTTGACCAAAAACGACACCCCGGCTATTGGAAGCAAAAAAAGGTAATTTTTGATCAAAAACTACACTCCTGGCCCTTGGAAGGCAACAATGGTAATTTTGACTAAAAACGACACTCCTAGCCCTTGGGAGCAAAAAATGCTAATTATTACCAAAAACGACACTTACTTTGAGACAAAAAATGGTAATTTTGACCAAAAACCACACTCCCGACTCCTGTAAGCCAAAAATAGTAATTTTGACCAAAAATGACACTCCTGGCCCTTGTAAGCCAAAAAATGGTCATTTTGAACAAAAATTACACTTCTGGCTCTTGGAAGCCAAAAATGGTAATTTTGACCCAAAACGACACTGCCGCCCTTTTAAGCAAAAAATGGTCATTTTGACCAAAAACTACACTTCAGGCCCTTGTAAGCCAAAAAATTGTAATTTTGACCAAAAATGACACTCCTGGCCCTTGTAATCCAAAAAAAGGTCATTTTGACCAAAGACTATACTCCTGGCCCTTGGAAGCAAAAAAATGGTAATTTTGAGCAAAATTACACTCCCGCCTCTTGGAAGCCAAAAATGGCAATTTTGACCAAAAATGACACTTCTGGTCCTTGGAAGCCAAAAATGGTAATTTTGACCAAAAACTACACTCTCTGGCCCTTGTAAGCCAAAAATTGTCATTTTGACCCAAAACGACACTTCCGGCCTTTTGAGACCAAAAATGGTCATTTTGACCAATAACGACAGTCCCGGCCCTTTGAAACAGAAAATTGTAATTTTTATCAAAAATGACACTCCCTTTGAGACAAAAAAAATGTTAATTTTGACCAAAAACCACACTCCCGACTCCTGTAAGCCAAAAATGGTAATTTTGACCAAAAATGACACTCCTGGCCCTTGTTAGCCAGAAAATGGTCATTTTGACCAAAAACTACACTTCCGGCCCTTGTAAGCCAAAAAATTGTAATTTTGACCAAAACTGACACTCCTAGCCCATGGAAGCAAAAAATGGTAATTTTGACCAAAAACGACACTCCCGGCCCTTGGAAGCAAAAAAATGGTAATTTTGTGCAAAATTACACTCCCGGCTCTTGGAAGCCAAAACTGGCCATTTTGACCCAAAACGACACTGTAAGCCAAAAAATTGTAATTTTGACAAAAACTGACACTACTAGCCCATGGAAGCAAAAAATGGTAATTTTGACCAAAAACGACACTCCCGGCTCTTGGAAGCCAAAAATGGCCATTTTGACCAAAAACGACACTCCCGGCCCTTGGAAGCAAAAAAAATTGTAATTTTGGGCAAAATTACACTCCCGGCTCTTGGAAGCCAAAAATGGCAATTTTGACCAAAAATGACACTCCCGGCCCTTGGAAGCAAAAAATTGTAATTTTGACCAAAAACTACACTTCTGGTCCTTGTAAGCCAAAAAATGGTCATTTTGACCAAAAATAACACTCCCAGCCCTTCGGAGGCAACAATGGTAATTTTGAACCAAAACGAAACTGCCGGCCCTTGTAAGCCAAAAAATTGTATTTTGACCAAAAACGACACTCATAGCCCTTAGGAGCAAAAAATGGTCATTTTGACCAAAAACGACAATCCCAGCCCTTTAGAATATAAGTGGTCATTTTGACCAAAAACGAAACTTCCAGCCTTTGGAAGCCAAAAATGGTAATTTTACCAAAAACAACACTCCCGGCTCTTGGAAGCCAAAATTGGTCATTTTGACAAAAACGACACTTTATGCCCCTTTGAGACCAAAAATGGTAATTTTGACCCAAAACGACACTTACGGCCCTTGTAAGCCAAAAAATTGTAATTTTGATCAAAACTGACACTCCTAGCCCAAGGAAGCAAAAAATGGTAATTTTGACCAAAAACGACACTTCCGGCTCTTGGAAGCCAAAAATGGCAATTTTGACCAAAAACGACACTCCTGGCTCCTGGAAGCATAAAATGATCATTTTGATCAAAAACTACACTCTCTGGCCCTTGTAAGCCAAAAATGGTCATTTTGACCCAAAACGACACTTCCGGCCTTTTGAGACCACAAAATGGTCATTTTGATTAATAACGACAGTCACGGCCCTTTGAAACAGAAAATGGTAATTTTTACAAAAAACGACTCCCTTTGAAACAAAAAATGGTAATTTTGACCAAAAACCACATTCCCGACTCCTGTAAGCCAAAAATGGTAATTTTGACCAAAAATGACACTCCTGGCCCTTGTAAGCCAAAAATGGTAATTTTGACCCAAAACGACACTGCCGCCCTTGTAAGCCAAAAAATTGTAATTTTGACCAAAACTGACACTACTAGCCCATGGAAGCAAAAAATGGTAATTTTGACCAAAAACGTCACTCCCGGCTCTTGGAAGCCAAAAATGGCCATTTTGACCAAAAACGACACTCCGGGCCCTTGGAAGCAAAAAAAATGGTAATTTTGAGCAAAATTACACTCCCGTCTCTTGGAAGCCAAAAATGGCCATTTTGACCAAAAATTACACTCCCGGCCTTTGGAAGCAAAAAATTGTAATTTTGACCAAAAACTACACTCCCGACTCCTTCAAGCCAAAAATGGTAATTTTGACCAAAAATGACACTCCTGGCCCTTGTAAGCCAGAAAATGGTCATTTTGACCAAAAATTACACTTCTGGCCCTTGGAAGCCAAAAATGGTAATTTTGACCCAAAACGACACTGCCGCCCATGGAAGCAAAAAAATGGTCATTTTGACCAAAAACTACACTTCCGGCCCTTGTAAGCCAAAAAATTGTAATTTTGACCAAAACTGACACTCCTAGTCCATGGAAGCAAAAAATGGTAATTTTGACCAAAAATTACACTCCCGGCTCTTGGAAGCCAAAAATGGCCATTTTGACCCAAAACGACACTGTAAGCCAAAAAATTGTAATTTTGACCAAAACTGACACTACTAGCCCATGGAAGCAAAAAATGGTAATTTTGACCAAAAACGACACTCCCGGCTCTTGGAAGCCAAAAATGGCCATTTTGACCAAAAACGACACTCCCGGCCCTTGGAAGCAAAAAAAATGGTAATTTTGACCCAAAACGCAACTGCCGCCCTTGTAAGCCAAAAAATTGTATTTTGACTAAAAACGACACTCCTAGCCCTTGGGAGCAAAAAATTTTATAAACAATTATTACCAAAAACGACACTTACTTTGAGACAAAAAATGGTAATTTTCACCAAAAACCACACTCCCGACTCCTGTAAGCCAAAAATAGTAATTTTGACCAAAAATGACACTCCTGGCCCTTGTAAGCCAAAAAATGGTCATTTTGACCAAAAACGACACTCCCGGCTCTTGGAAGCCAAAAATGGCCATTTTGACCAAAAATGACACTCCCGGCCCTTGGAAGCAAAAAATTGTAATTTTGACCAAAAGCTACACTTCTGGTCCTTGTTAGCCAAAAAATGGTCATTTTGACCAAAAACTACACTCCTTGCTCTCGTAAGCAAACAAAAATGGTCTTTTTGACCAAAAACGACACTCGCAGCCCATTCAGACCAAAAATGGTAATTTTGACCAAAAAATTACACTCCCCCCCTCTGGAAGGCAACAATGGTAATTTTGACCCAAAACGACACTCCTAGACCTTGGGAGTAAAAAATTGTAATTTTGACCAAAACTGACACTTACTAGCCCATGGAAGCAAAAAATGGTAATTTTGACCAAAAACGACACTCCCGGTTCTTGGAAGCAAAAAAATTGTAATTTTGGGCAAAATTACACTCCCGGCTCTTGGAAGCCAAAAATGGCAATTTTGACCAAAAATGACACTCCTGGCCCTTGGAAGCAAAAAATTGTAATTTTGACCAAAAACTACACTTCTGGTCCTTTTAAGCCAAAAAATGGTAATTTTGACCAAAAACTACACTCCTTGCTCTCGTAAGCAAAAAAATGGTCTTTTTGACCAAAAACGACGCTCGCAGCCCATTCAGACCAAAAATGGTAATTTTGACCGAAAAAGACACCCCGGCTATTGGAAGCAAAAAAAGGTAATTTTTGATCAAAAACTACGCTCCTGGCCCTTGGAAGGCAACAATGGTAATTTTGACCCAAAACGCAACTGCCGCCCTTGTAAGCCAAAAAATTGAATTTTGACTAAAAACGACACTCCTAGCCCTTGGGAGCAAAAAATGCTAATTATTACCAAAAACGACACTTACTTTGAGACAAAAAATTGTAATTTTGACCAAAAACCACACTCCCGACTCCTGTAAGCCAAAAATAGTAATTTTGACCAAAAATGACACTCCTGGCCCTTGTAAGCCAAAAAATGGTCATTTTGACCAAAAATTACACTTCTGGCTCTTGGAAGCCAAAAATGGTAATTTTGACCCAAAACGACACTGCCGCCCTTTTAAGCAAAAAATGGTCATTTTGACCAAAAACTACACTTCAGGCCCTTGTAAGCCGAATAATTGTAATTTTGACCAAAAATGACACTCCTGGCCCTTGTAAGCCAAAAAATGGTCATTTTGACCAAAAACGACACTCCCGGCTCTTGGAAGCCAAAAATGGCCATTTTGACCAAAAACGACACTCCCGGCCCTTGGAAGAAAAAAAAATGGTAATTTTGAGCAAAATTACACTCCCGCCTCTTGGAAGCCAAAAATGGCAATTTTGACCAAAAATGACACTCCCGGCCCTTGGAAGCAAAAAATTTTAATTTTGACCAAAAACTACACTTCTGGTCCTTGGAAGCCAAAAATGGTAATTTTGACCAAAAACTACACTCTCTGGCCTTTGTAAGCCAAAAATTGTCATTTTGACCCAAAACGACACTTCCGGCCTTTTGAGACCAAAAATGGTCATTTTGACCAATAACGACAGTCCCGGCCCTTTGAAACAGAAAATTGTAATTTTTACCAAAAATGACACTCCCTTTGAGACAAAAAAAATGTTAATTTTGACCAAAAACCACACTCCCGACTCCTGTAAGCCAAAAATGGTAATTTTGACCAAAAATGACACTCCTGGCCCTTGTAAGCCAGAAAAGGGTCATTTTGACCAAAAATTACACTTCTGGCCCTTGAAAGCCAAAAATGGTAATTTTGACCCAAAACGACACTGCCGCCCATGGAAGCAAAAAAATGGTAATTTTGACCAAAAACTACACTTCCGCCCCTTGTAAGCCAAAAAATTGTAATTTTGACCAAAACTGACACTCCTAGCCCATGGAAGCAAAAAATGGTAATTTTGACCAAAATCGACACTCCCGGCCCTTGGAAGCAAAAAAATGGTAATTTTGAGCAAAATTACACTCCCGGCTCTTGGAAGCCAAAAATGGCCATTTTGACCCAAAACGACACTGTAAGCCAAAAAATTGTAATTTTGACCAAAACTGACACTACTAGCCCATGGAAGCAAAAAATTGTAATTTTGATCAAAAACGACACTCCCGGCTCTTGGAAGCCAAAAATGGCCATTTTGACCAAAAACGACACTCCCGGCCCTTGGAAGCAAAAAAAATGGTAATTTTGGGCAAAATTACACTCCCGGCTCTTGGAAGCCAAAAATGGCAATTTTGACCAAAAATGACACTCCCGGCCCTTGGAAGCAAAAAATTGTAATTTTGACCAAAAACTACACTTCTGGTCCTTGTAAGCCAAAAAATGGTCATTTTGACCAAAATAACACTCCCAGCCCTTCGGAGGCAACAATGGTAATTTTGAACCAAAACGAAACTGCCGGCCCTTGTAAGCCAAAAAATTGTATTTTGACCAAAAACGACACTCATAGCCCTTAGGAGCAAAAAATGGTCATTTTGACCAAAAACGACAATCCCAGCCCTTTAGAATATAAGTGGTCATTTTGACCAAAAACGAAACTTCCAGCCTTTGGAAGCCAAAAATGGTAATTTTACCAAAAACAACACTCCCGGCTCTTGGAAGCCAAAATTGGTCATTTTGACAAAAACGACACTTTATGCCCCTTTGAGACCAAAAATGGTAATTTTGACCCAAAACGACACTTACGGCCCTTGTAAGCCAAAAAATTGTAATTTTGATCAAAACTGACACTCCTAGCCCAAGGAAGCAAAAAATGGTAATTTTGACCAAAAACGACACTTCCGGCTCTTGGAAGCCAAAATTGGTCATTTTGACAAAAACGACACTTTATGCCCCTTTGAGACCAAAAATGGTAATTTTGACCCAAAACGACACTTACGGCCCTTGTAAGCCAAAAAATTGTAATTTTGATCAAAACTGACACTCCTAGCCCAAGGAAGCAAAAATGGTAATTTTGACCAAAAACGACACTTCCGGCTCTTGGAAGCCAAAAATGGCAATTTTGACCAAAAACGACACTCCTGGCTCCTGGAAGCATAAAATGATCATTTTGATCAAAAACTACACTCTCTGGCCCTTGTAAGCCAAAAATGGTCATTTTGACCCAAAACGACACTTCCGGCCTTTTGAGACCACAAAATGGTCATTTTGATTCATAACGACAGTCCCGGCCCTTTGAAACAGAAAATGGTAATTTTTACAAAAAACGACTCCCTTTGAAACAAAAAATGGTAATTTTGACCAAAAACCACATTCCCGACTCCTGTAAGCCAAAAATGGTAATTTTGACCAAAAATGACACTCCTGGCCCTTGTAAGCCAAAAATGGTAATTTTGACCCAAAACGACACTGCCGCCCTTGTAAGCCAAAAAATTGTAATTTTGACCAAAACTGACACTACTAGCCCATGGAAGCAAAAAATGGTAATTTTGACCAAAAACGTCACTCCCGGCTCTTGGAAGCCAAAAATGGCCATTTTGACCAAAAACGACACTCCGGGCCCTTGGAAGCAAAAAAAATGGTAATTTTGAGCAAAATTACACTCCCGTCTCTTGGAAGCCAAAAATGGCCATTTTGACCAAAAATTACACTCCCGGCCCTTGGAAGCAAAAAATTGTAATTTTGACCAAAAACTACACTCCCGACTCCTGTAAGCCAAAAATGGTAATTTTGACCAAAAATGACACTCCTGGCCCTTGTAAGCCAGAAAAGGGTCATTTTGACCAAAAATTACACTTCTGGCCCTTGAAAGCCAAAAATGGTAATTTTGACCCAAAACGACACTGCCGCCCATGGAAGCAAAAAAATGGTCATTTTGACCAAAAACTACACTTCCGGCCCTTGTAAGCCAAAAAATTGTAATTTTGACCAAAACTGACACTCCTAGCCCATGGAAGCAAAAAATGGTAATTTTGACCAAAAACAACACTTCCGGCCCTTGGAAGCAAAAAAATGGTAATTTTGAGCAAAATTACACTCCCGGCTCTTGGAAGCCAAAAATGGCCATTTTGACCCAAAACGGCACTGTAAGCCAAAAAATTGTAATTTTGACCAAAACTGACACTACTAGCCCATGGAAGCAAAAAATGGTAATTTTGACCAAAAACGACACTCCCGGCTCTTGGAAGCCAAAAATGGCCATTTTGACCAAAAATGACACTCCCGACGACACTCGCAGCCCATTCAGACCAAAAATGGTAATTTTGACCAAAAAATTACACTCCCACCCTCTGGAAGGCAACAATGGTAATTTTGACCCAGAACGACACTCCTAGACCTTGGGAGTACAAAATGGTAATTTTGACCAAAAACGACAATCCCAGCCCTTTAGAATAAAAGTGGTCATTTTGACCAAAAACTACACTCCTGGCCCTTGGAAGCCAAAAATTGTCATTTTGTCCCAAAACGACACTCGCGGCCCTTGGAAGCAAAAAATTGTAATTTTGACCAAAAACTACACTTCTGGCCCTTGTAAGCCAAAAAATGGTTATTTTGACCAAAAACGACACTCCTTGTTCTCGTAAGCAAAAAAATGGTCTTTTTGACCAAAAACGACACTCACAGCCCATTCAGACCAAAAATGGTCATTTTGACCAAAAACCTCACTCCCGACTCCTGTGAGCCAAAAATAGTAATTTTGACCAAAAATGACACTCCTGGCCCTTGTAAGCCAAAAATGGTCATTTTGTCCAAAAAACAACACTCACGGCCCTTGGAAGCAAAAATTTGTAATTTTGACCAAAAACTACACTTCTGGCCCTTGTTAGATAAAAAATGGTCATTTTGACCCAAAACGACACTTCCGGCCTTTTGAGACCAAAAATGGTCATTTTGACCAATAACAACAGTCCCGGCTCTTTGAAACAGAAAATAGTAATTTTTACCAAAAACGACACTCCCTTTGAGATAAAAAATGGTAATTTTGACCAAAAACCACACTCCCGACTCCTGTAAGCCAAAAATGGTAATTTTGACCCAAAATGACACTCCTGGCCCTTGTAAGCCAAAAAATGGTCATTTTGACCAAACACGACACTCCTAGCCCTTGGAAGCAAAAAATGGTAATTTTGACCAAAAATTATACTTCTGGCCCTTGGAAGCCAAAAATGGTAATTTTGACCAAAAACTAAACTCTCTGGCCCTTGTAAGCCAAAAATTGTCATTTTGACCCAAAACGACACTTCCGGCCTTTTGAGACCAAAAATGGTCATTTTGACCAATAACGACAGTCCCGGCCCTTTGAAACAGAAAATTGTAATTTTTATCAAAAATGACACTCCCTTTGAGACAAAAAAAATGTTAATTTTGACCAAAAACCACACTCCCGACTCCTGTAAGCCAAAAATGGTAATTTTGACCAAAAATGACACTCCTGGCCCTTGTTAGCCAGAAAATGGTCATTTTGACCAAAAACTACACTTCCGCCCCTTGTAAGCCAAAAAATTGTAATTTTGACCAAAACTGACACTCCTAGCCCATGGAAGCAAAAAATGGTAATTTTGACCAAAATCGACACTCCCGGCCCTTGGAAGCAAAAAAATGGTAATTTTGAGCAAAATTACACTCCCGGCTCTTGGAAGCCAAAAATGGCCATTTTGACCCAAAACGACACTGTAAGCCAAAAAATTGTAATTTTGACCAAAACTGACACTACTAGCCCATGGAAGCAAAAAATGGTAATTTTGATCAAAAACGACACTCCCGGCTCTTGGAAGCCAAAAATGGCCATTTTGACCAAAAACGACACTCCCGGCCCTTGGAAGCAAAAAAAATTGTAATTTTGGGCAAAATTACACTCCCGGCTCTTGGAAGCCAAAAATGGCAATTTTGACCAAAAATGACACTCCCGGCCCTTGGAAGCAAAAAATTGTAATTTTGACCAAAAACTACACTTCTGGTCCTTGTAAGCCAAAAAATGGTCATTTTGACCAAAAATAACACTCCCAGCCCTTCGGAGGCAACAATGGTAATTTTGAACCAAAACGAAACTGCCGGCCCTTGTAAGCCAAAAAATTGTATTTTGACCAAAAACGACACTCATAGCCCTTAGGAGCAAAAAATGGTCATTTTGACCAAAAACGACAATCCCAGCCCTTTAGAATATAAGTGGTCATTTTGACCAAAAACGAAACTTCCAGCCTTTGGAAGCCAAAAATGGTAATTTTACCAAAAACAACACTCCCGGCTCTTGGAAGCCAAAATTGGTCATTTTGACAAAAACGACACTTTATGCCCCTTTGAGACCAAAAATGGTAATTTTGACCCAAAACGACACTTACGGCCCTTGTAAGCCAAAAAATTGTAATTTTGATCAAAACTGACACTCCTAGCCCAAGGAAGCAAAAAATGGTAATTTTGACCAAAAACGACACTTCCGGCTCTTGGAAGCCAAAAATGGCAATTTTGACCAAAAACGACACTCCTGGCTCCTGGAAGCATAAAATGATCATTTTGATCAAAAACGACACTCTCTGGCCCTTGTAAGCCAAAAATGGTCATTTTGACCCAAAACGACACTTCCGGCCTTTTGAGACCACAAAATGGTCATTTTAATTAATAACGACAGTCCCGGCCCTTTGAAACAGAAAATGGTAATTTTTACAAAAAACGACTCCCTTTGAAACAAAAAATGGTAATTTTGACCAAAAACCACATTCCCGACTCCTGTAAGCCAAAAATGGTAATTTTGACCAAAAATGACACTCCTGGCCCTTGTAAGCCAAAAATGGTAATTTTGACCCAAAACGACACTGCCGCCCTTGTAAGCCAAAAAATTGTAATTTTGACCAAAACTGACACTACTAGCCCATGGAAGCAAAAAATGGTAATTTTGACCAAAAACGTCACTCCCGGCTCTTGGAAGCCAAAAATGGCCATTTTGACCAAAAACGACACTCCGGGCCCTTGGAAGCAAAAAAAATGGTAATTTTGAGCAAAATTACACTCCCGTCTCTTGGAAGCCAAAAATGGCCATTTTGACCAAAAATTACACTCCCGGCCTTTGGAAGCAAAAAATTGTAATTTTGACCAAAAACTACACTCCCGACTCCTTCAAGCCAAAAATGGTAATTTTGACCAAAAATGACACTCCTGGCCCTTGTAAGCCAGAAAATGGTCATTTTGACCAAAAATTACACTTCTGGCCCTTGGAAGCCAAAAATGGTAATTTTGACCCAAAACGACACTGCCGCCCATGGAAGCAAAAAAATGGTCATTTTGACCAAAAACTACACTTCCGGCCCTTGTAAGCCAAAAAATTGTAATTTTGACCAAAACTGACACTCCTAGTCCATGGAAGCAAAAAATGGTAATTTTGACCAAAAACGACACTCCCGGCCCTTGGAAGCAAAAAAATTGTAATTTTCAGCAAAATTACACTCCCGGCTCTTGGAAGCCAAAAATGGCCATTTTGACCCAAAACGACACTGTAAGCCAAAAAATTGTAATTTTGACCAAAACTGACACTACTAGCCCATGGAAGCAAAAAATGGTAATTTTGACCAAAAACGACACTCCCGGCTCTTGGAAGCCAAAAATGGCCATTTTGACCAAAAACCGACACTCCCGGCCCTTGGAAGCAAAAAAAATGGTAATTTTGACCCAAAACGCAACTGCCGCCCTTGTAAGCCAAAAAATTGTATTTTGACTAAAAACGACACTCCTAGCCCTTGGGAGCAAAAAATTTTATAAACAATTATTACCAAAAACGACACTTACTTTGAGACAAAAAATGGTAATTTTCACCAAAAACCACACCCCCGACTCCTGTAAGCCAAAAATAGTAATTTTGACCAAAAATGACACTCCTGGCCCTTGTAAGCCAAAAAATGGTCATTTTGACCAAAAACGACACTCCCGGCTCTTGGAAGCCAAAAATGGCCATTTTGACCAAAAATGACACTCCCGGCCCTTGGAAGCAAAAAATTGTAATTTTGACCAAAAGCTACACTTCTGGTCCTTGTTAGCCAAAAAATGGTCATTTTGACCAAAAACTACACTCCTTGCTCTCGTAAGCAAACAAAAATGGTCTTTTTGACCAAAAACGACACTCGCAGCCCATTCAGACCAAAAATAGTAATTTTGACCAAAAAATTACACTCCCACCCTCTGGAAGGCAACAATGGTAATTTTGACCCAAAACGACACTCCTAGACCTTGGGAGTAAAAAATTGTAATTTTGACCAAAACTGACACTTACTAGCCCATGGAAGCAAAAAATGGTAATTTTGACCAAAAACGACACTCCCGGTTCTTGGAAGCAAAAAAATGGTAATTTTGACCAAAAACTACACTCCTTGCTCTCGTAAGCAAAAAAATGGTCTTTTTGACCAAAAACGACGCTCGCAGCCCATTCAGACCAAAAATGGTAATTTTGACCGAAAAAGACACCCCGGCTATTGGAAGCAAAAAAAGGTAATTTTTGATCAAAAACTACGCTCCTGGCCCTTGGAAGGCAACAATGGTAATTTTGACCCAAAACGCAACTGCCGCCCTTGTAAGCCAAAAAATTGAATTTTGACTAAAAACGACACTCCTAGCCCTTGGGAGCAAAAATGCTAATTATTACCAAAAACGACACTTACTTTGAGACAAAAAATTGTAATTTTGACCAAAAACCACACTCCCGACTCCTGTAAGCCAAAAATAGTAATTTTGACCAAAAATGACACTCCTGGCCCTTGTAAGCCAAAAAATGGTCATTTTGACCAAAAATTACACTTCTGGCTCTTGGAAGCCAAAAATGGTAATTTTGACCCAAAACGACACTGCCGCCCTTTTAAGCAAAAAATGGTCATTTTGACCAAAAACTACACTTCAGGCCCTTGTAAGCCGAATAATTGTAATTTTGACCAAAAATGACACTCCTGGCCCTTGTAAGCCAAAAAATGGTCATTTTGACCAAAAACGACACTCCCGGCTCTTGGAAGCCAAAAATGGCCATTTTGACCAAAAACGACACTCCCGGCCCTTGGAAGAAAAAAAAATGGTAATTTTGAGCAAAATTACACTCCCGCCTCTTGGAAGCCAAAAATGGCAATTTTGACCAAAAATGACACTCCCGGCCCTTGGAAGCAAAAAATTTTAATTTTGACCAAAAACTACACTTCTGGTCCTTGGAAGCCAAAAATGGTAATTTTGACCAAAAACTACACTCTCTGGCCTTTGTAAGCCAAAAATTGTCATTTTGACCCAAAACGACACTTCCGGCCTTTTGAGACCAAAAATGGTCATTTTGACCAATAACGACAGTCCCGGCCCTTTGAAACAGAAAATTGTAATTTTTACCAAAAATGACACTCCCTTTGAGACAAAAAAAATGTTAATTTTGACCAAAAACCACACTCCCGACTCCTGTAAGCCAAAAATGGTAATTTTGACCAAAAATGACACTCCTGGCCCTTGTAAGCCAGAAAAGGGTCATTTTGACCAAAAATTACACTTCTGGCCCTTGAAAGCCAAAAATGGTAATTTTGACCCAAAACGACACTGCCGCCCATGGAAGCAAAAAAATGGTAATTTTGACCAAAAACTACACTTCCGCCCCTTGTAAGCCAAAAAATTGTAATTTTGACCAAAACTGACACTCCTAGCCCATGGAAGCAAAAAATGGTAATTTTGACCAAAATCGACACTCCCGGCCCTTGGAAGCAAAAAAATGGTAATTTTGAGCAAAATTACACTCCCGGCTCTTGGAAGCCAAAAATGGCCATTTTGACCCAAAACGACACTGTAAGCCAAAAAATTGTAATTTTGACCAAAACTGACACTACTAGCCCATGGAAGCAAAAAATGGTAATTTTGATCAAAAACGACACTCCCGGCTCTTGGAAGCCAAAAATGGCCATTTTGACCAAAAACGACACTCCCGGCCCTTGGAAGCAAAAAAAATGGTAATTTTGGGCAAAATTACACTCCCGGCTCTTGGAAGCCAAAAATGGCAATTTTGACCAAAAATGACACTCCCGGCCCTTGGAAGCAAAAAATTGTAATTTTGACCAAAAACTACACTTCTGGTCCTTGTAAGCCAAAAAATGGTCATTTTGACCAAAAATAACACTCCCAGCCCTTCGGAGGCAACAATGGTAATTTTGAACCAAAACGAAACTGCCGGCCCTTGTAAGCCAAAAAATTGTATTTTGACCAAAAACGACACTCATAGCCCTTAGGAGCAAAAAATGGTCATTTTGACCAAAAACGACAATCCCAGCCCTTTAGAATATAAGTGGTCATTTTGACCAAAAACGAAACTTCCAGCCTTTGGAAGCCAAAAATGGTAATTTTACCAAAAACAACACTCCCGGCTCTTGGAAGCCAAAATTGGTCATTTTGACAAAAACGACACTTTATGCCCCTTTGAGACCAAAAATGGTAATTTTGACCCAAAACGACACTTACGGCCCTTGTAAGCCAAAAAATTGTAATTTTGATCAAAACTGACACTCCTAGCCCAAGGAAGCAAAAAATGGTAATTTTGACCAAAAACGACACTTCCGGCTCTTGGAAGCCAAAAATGGCAATTTTGACCAAAAACGACACTCCTGGCTCCTGGAAGCATAAAATGATCATTTTGATCAAAAACTACACTCTCTGGCCCTTGTAAGCCAAAAATGGTCATTTTGACCCAAAACGACACTTCCGGCTTTTTGAGACCACAAAATGGTCATTTTGATTAATAACGACAGTCCCGGCCCTTTGAAACAGAAAATGGTAATTTTTACAAAAAACGACTCCCTTTGAAACAAAAAATGGTAATTTTGACCAAAAACCACATTCCCGACTCCTGTAAGCCAAAAATGGTAATTTTGACCAAAAATGACACTCCTGGCCCTTGTAAGCCAAAAATGGTAATTTTGACCCAAAACGACACTGCCGCCCTTGTAAGCCAAAAAATTGTAATTTTGACCAAAACTGACACTACTAGCCCATGGAAGCAAAAAATGGTAATTTTGAGCAAAAACGTCACTCCCGGCTCTTGGAAGCCAAAAATGGCCATTTTGACCAAAAACGACACTCCGGGCCCTTGGAAGCAAAAAAAATGGTAATTTTGAGCAAAATTACACTCCCGTCTCTTGGAAGCCAAAAATGGCCATTTTGACCAAAAATTACACTCCCGGCCCTTGGAAGCAAAAAATTGTAATTTTGACCAAAAACTACACTCCCGACTCCTGTAAGCCAAAAATGGTAATTTTGACCAAAAATGACACTCCTGGCCCTTGTAAGCCAGAAAAGGGTCATTTTGACCAAAAATTACACTTCTGGCCCTTGAAAGCCAAAAATGGTAATTTTGACCCAAAACGACACTGCCGCCCATGGAAGCAAAAAAATGGTAATTTTGACCAAAAACTACACTTCCGCCCCTTGTAAGCCAAAAAATTGTAATTTTGACCAAAACTGACACTCCTAGCCCATGGAAGCAAAAAATGGTAATTTTGACCAAAAACGACACTCCCGGCCCTTGGAAGCAAAAAAATGGTAATTTTGTGCAAAATTACACTCCCGGCTCTTGGAAGCCAAAACTGGCCATTTTGACCCAAAACGACACTGTAAGCCAAAAAATTGTAATTTTGACAAAAACTGACACTACTAGCCCATGGAAGCAAAAAATGGTAATTTTGACCAAAAACGACACTCCCGGCTCTTGGAAGCCAAAAATGGCCATTTTGACCAAAAACGACACTCCCGGCCCTTGGAAGCAAAAAAAATTGTAATTTTGGGCAAAATTACACTCCCGGCTCTTGGAAGCCAAAAATGGCAATTTTGACCAAAAATGACACTCCCGGCCCTTGGAAGCAAAAAATTGTAATTTTGACCAAAAACTACACTTCTGGTCCTTGTAAGCCAAAAAATGGTCATTTTGACCAAAAATAACACTCCCAGCCCTTCGGAGGCAACAATGGTAATTTTGAACCAAAACGAAACTGCCGGCCCTTGTAAGCCAAAAAATTGTATTTTGACCAAAAACGACACTCATAGCCCTTAGGAGCAAAAAATGGTCATTTTGACCAAAAACGACAATCCCAGCCCTTTAGAATATAAGTGGTCATTTTGACCAAAAACGAAACTTCCAGCCTTTGGAAGCCAAAAATGGTAATTTTACCAAAAACAACACTCCCGGCTCTTGGAAGCCAAAATTGGTCATTTTGACAAAAACGACACTTTATGCCCCTTTGAGACCAAAAATGGTAATTTTGACCCAAAACGACACTTACGGCCCTTGTAAGCCAAAAAATTGTAATTTTGATCAAAACTGACACTCCTAGCCCAAGGAAGCAAAAAATGGTAATTTTGACCAAAAACGACACTTCCGGCTCTTGGAAGCCAAAAATGGCAATTTTGACCAAAAACGACACTCCTGGCTCCTGGAAGCATAAAATGATCATTTTGATCAAAAACTACACTCTCTGGCCCTTGTAAGCCAAAAATGGTCATTTTGACCCAAAACGACACTTCCGGCCTTTTGAGACCACAAAATGGTCATTTTGATTAATAACGACAGTCCCGGCCCTTTGAAACAGAAAATGGTAATTTTTACAAAAAACGACTCCCTTTGAAACAAAAAATGGTAATTTTGACCAAAAACCACATTCCCGACTCCTGTAAGCCAAAAATGGTAATTTTGACCAAAAATGACACTCCTGGCCCTTGTAAGCCAAAAATGGTAATTTTGACCCAAAACGACACTGCCGCCCTTGTAAGCCAAAAAATTGTAATTTTGACCAAAACTGACACTACTAGCCCATGGAAGCAAAAAATGGTAATTTTGACCAAAAACGTCACTCCCGGCTCTTGGAAGCCAAAAATGGCCATTTTGACCAAAAACGACACTCCGGGCCCTTGGAAGCAAAAAAAATGGTAATTTTGAGCAAAATTACACTCCCGTCTCTTGGAAGCCAAAAATGGCCATTTTGACCAAAAATTACACTCCCGGCCTTTGGAAGCAAAAAATTGTAATTTTGACCAAAAACTACACTCCCGACTCCTTCAAGCCAAAAATGGTAATTTTGACCAAAAATGACACTCCTGGCCCTTGTAAGCCAGAAAATGGTCATTTTGACCAAAAATTACACTTCTGGCCCTTGGAAGCCAAAAATGGTAATTTTGACCCAAAACGACACTGCCGCCCATGGAAGCAAAAAAATGGTCATTTTGACCAAAAACTACACTTCCGGCCCTTGTAAGCCAAAAAATTGTAATTTTGACCAAAACTGACACTCCTAGTCCATGGAAGCAAAAAATGGTAATTTTGACCAAAAACGACACTCCCGGCCCTTGGAAGCAAAAAAATTGTAATTTTGAGCAAAATTACACTCCCGGCTCTTGGAAGCCAAAATGGCCATTTTGACCCAAAACGACACTGTAAGCCAAAAAATTGTAATTTTGACCAAAACTGACACTACTAGCCCATGGAAGCAAAAAATGGTAATTTTGACCAAAAACGACACTCCCGGCTCTTGGAAGCCAAAAATGGCCATTTTGACCAAAAACGACACTCCCGGCCCTTGGAAGCAAAAAAAATGGTAATTTTGACCCAAAACGCAACTGCCGCCCTTGTAAGCCAAAAAATTGTATTTTGACTAAAAACGACACTCCTAGCCCTTGGGAGCAAAAAATTTTATAAACAATTATTACCAAAAACGACACTTACTGTGAGACAAAAAATGGTAATTTTCACCAAAAACCACACTCCCGACTCCTGTAAGCCAAAAATAGTAATTTTGACCAAAAATGACACTCCTGGCCCTTGTAAGCCAAAAAATGGTCATTTTGACCAAAAACGACACTCCCGGCTCTTGGAAGCCAAAAATGGCCATTTTGACCAAAAATGACACTCCCGGCCCTTGGAAGCAAAAAATTGTAATTTTGACCAAAAGCTACACTTCTGGTCCTTGTTAGCCAAAAAATGGTCATTTTGACCAAAAACTACACTCCTTGCTCTCGTAAGCAAACAAAAATGGTCTTTTTGACCAAAAACGACACTCGCAGCCCATTCAGACCAAAAATGGTAATTTTGACCAAAAAATTACACTCCCACCCTCTGGAAGGCAACAATGGTAATTTTGACCCAAAACGACACTCCTAGACCTTGGGAGTAAAAAATTGTAATTTTGACCAAAACTGACACTTACTAGCCCATGGAAGCAAAAAATGGTAATTTTGACCAAAAACGACACTCCCGGTTCTTGGAAGCAAAAAAATGGTAATTTTGGGCAAAATTACACTCCCGGCTCTTGGAAGCCAAAAATGGCAATTTTGACCAAAAATGACACTCCTGGCCCTTGGAAGCAAAAAATTGTAATTTTGACCAAAAACTACACTTCTGGTCCTTTTAAGCCAAAAAATGGTAATTTTGACCAAAAACTACACTCCTTGCTCTCGTAAGCAAAAAAATGGTCTTTTTGACCAAAAACGACGCTCGCAGCCCATTCAGACCAAAAATGGTAATTTTGACCGAAAAAGACACCCCGGCTATTGGAAGCAAAAAAAGGTAATTTTTGATCAAAAACTACGCTCCTGGCCCTTGGAAGGCAACAATGGTAATTTTGACCCAAAACGCAACTGCCGCCCTTGTAAGCCAAAAAATTGAATTTTGACTAAAAACGACACTCCTAGCCCTTGGGAGCAAAAAATGCTAATTATTACCAAAAACGACACTTACTTTGAGACAAAAAATTGTAATTTTGACCAAAAACCACACTCCCGACTCCTGTAAGCCAAAAATAGTAATTTTGACCAAAAATGACACTCCTGGCCCTTGTAAGCCAAAAAATGGTCATTTTGACCAAAAATTACACTTCTGGCTCTTGGAAGCCAAAAATGGTAATTTTGACCCAAAACGACACTGCCGCCCTTTTAAGCAAAAAATGGTCATTTTGACCAAAAACTACACTTCAGGCCCTTGTAAGCCGAATAATTGTAATTTTGACCAAAAATGACACTCCTGGCCCTTGTAAGCCAAAAAATGGTCATTTTGACCAAAAACGACACTCCCGGCTCTTGGAAGCCAAAAATGGCCATTTTGACCAAAAACGACACTCCCGGCCCTTGGAAGAAAAAAAAATGGTAATTTTGAGCAAAATTACACTCCCGCCTCTTGGAAGCCAAAAATGGCAATTTTGACCAAAAATGACACTCCCGGCCCTTGGAAGCAAAAAATTTTAATTTTGACCAAAAACTACACTTCTGGTCCTTGGAAGCCAAAAATGGTAATTTTGACCAAAAACTACACTCTCTGGCCTTTGTAAGCCAAAAATTGTCATTTTGACCCAAAACGACACTTCCGGCCTTTTGAGACCAAAAATGGTAATTTTGACCAATAACGACAGTCCCGGCCCTTTGAAACAGAAAATTGTAATTTTTACCAAAAATGACACTCCCTTTGAGACAAAAAAAATGTTAATTTTGACCAAAAACCACACTCCCGACTCCTGTAAGCCAAAAATGGTAATTTTGACCAAAAATGACACTCCTGGCCCTTGTAAGCCAGAAAAGGGTCATTTTGACCAAAAATTACACTTCTGGCCCTTGAAAGCCAAAAATGGTAATTTTGACCCAAAACGACACTGCCGCCCATGGAAGCAAAAAAATGGTAATTTTCACCAAAAACTACACTTCCGCCCCTTGTAAGCCAAAAAATTGTAATTTTGACCAAAACTGACACTCCTAGCCCATGGAAGCAAAAAATGGTAATTTTGACCAAAATCGACACTCCCGGCCCTTGGAAGCAAAAAAATGGTAATTTTGAGCAAAATTACACTCCCGGCTCTTGGAAGCCAAAAATGGCCATTTTGACCCAAAACGACACTGTAAGCCAAAAAATTGTAATTTTGACCAAAACTGACACTACTAGCCCATGGAAGCAAAAAATGGTAATTTTGATCAAAAACGACACTCCCGGCTCTTGGAAGCCAAAAATGGCCATTTTGACCAAAAACGACACTCCCGGCCCTTGGAAGCAAAAAAAATTGTAATTTTGGGCAAAATTACACTCCCGGCTCTTGGAAGCCAAAAATGGCAATTTTGACCAAAAATGACACTCCCGGCCCTTGGAAGCAAAAAATTGTAATTTTGACCAAAAACTACACTTCTGGTCCTTGTAAGCCAAAAAATGGTCATTTTGACCAAAAATAACACTCCCAGCCCTTCGGAGGCAACAATGGTAATTTTGAACCAAAACGAAACTGCCGGCCCTTGTAAGCCAAAAAATTGTATTTTGACCAAAAACGACACTCATAGCCCTTAGGAGCAAAAAATGGTCATTTTGACCAAAAACGACAATCCCAGCCCTTTAGAATATAAGTGGTCATTTTGACCAAAAACGAAACTTCCAGCCTTTGGAAGCCAAAAATGGTAATTTTACCAAAAACAACACTCCCGGCTCTTGGAAGCCAAAATTGGTCATTTTGACAAAAACGACACTTTATGCCCCTTTGAGACCAAAAATGGTAATTTTGACCCAAAACGACACTTACGGCCCTTGTAAGCCAAAAAATTGTAATTTTGATCAAAACTGACACTCCTAGCCCAAGGAAGCAAAAAATGGTAATTTTGACCAAAAACGACACTTCCGGCTCTTGGAAGCCAAAAATGGCAATTTTGACCAAAAACGACACTCCTGGCTCCTGGAAGCATAAAATGATCATTTTGATCAAAAACTACACTCTCTGGCCCTTGTAAGCCAAAAATGGTCATTTTGACCCAAAACGACACTTCCGGCCTTTTGAGACCACAAAATGGTCATTTTGATTAATAACGACAGTCCCGGCCCTTTGAAACAGAAAATGGTAATTTTTACAAAAAACGACTCCCTTTGAAACAAAAAATGGTAATTTTGACCAAAAACCACATTCCCGACTCCTGTAAGCCAAAAATGGTAATTTTGACCAAAAATGACACTCCTGGCCCTTGTAAGCCAAAAATGGTAATTTTGACCCAAAACGACACTGCCGCCCTTGTAAGCCAAAAAATTGTAATTTTGACCAAAACTGACACTACTAGCCCATGGAAGCAAAAAATGGTAATTTTGACCAAAAACGTCACTCCCGGCTCTTGGAAGCCAAAAATGGCCATTTTGACCAAAAACGACACTCCGGGCCCTTGGAAGCAAAAAAATGGTAATTTTGAGCAAAATTACACTCCCGTCTCTTGGAAGCCAAAAATGGCCATTTTGACCAAAAATTACACTCCCGGCCCTTGGAAGCAAAAATTGTAATTTTGACCAAAAACTACACTCCCGACTCCTGTAAGCCAAAAATGGTAATTTTGACCAAAAATGACACTCCTGGCCCTTGTAAGCCAGAAAAGGGTCATTTGACCAAAAATTACACTTCTGGCCCTTGAAAGCCAAAAATGGTAATTTTGACCCAAAACGACACTGCCGCCCATGGAAGCAAAAAAATGGTAATTTTGACCAAAAACTACACTTCCGCCCCTTGTAAGCCAAAAAATTGTAATTTTGACCAAAACTGACACTCCTAGCCCATGGAAGCAAAAAATGGTAATTTTGACCAAAATCGACACTCCCGGCCCTTGGAAGCAAAAAAATGGTAATTTGAGCAAAATTACACTCCCGGCTCTTGGAAGCCAAAAATGGCCATTTTGACCCAAAACGACACTGTAAGCCAAAAAATTGTAATTTTGACCAAAACTGACACTACTAGCCCATGGAAGCAAAAAATGGTAATTTTGACCAAAAACGACACTCCCGGCTCTTGGAAGCCAAAAATGGCCATTTTGACCAAAAATGACACTCTCGGCACTTGGAAGCAAAAAATTGTAATTTTGACCAAAAGCTACACTTCTGGTCCTTGTTAGCCAAAAAATGGTCATTTTGACCAAAAACTACACTCCTTGCTCTCGTAAGCAAAAAAATGGTCTTTTTGACCAAAAACGACACTCGCAGCCCATTCAGACCAAAAATGGTAATTTTGACCAAAAAATTACACTCCCACCCTCTGGAAGGCAACAATGGTAATTTTGACCCAAAACGACACTCCTAGACCTTGGGAGTAAAAAATGGTAATTTTGACCAAAAACGACAATCCCAGCCCTTTAGAATAAAAGTGGTAATTTTGACCAAAAACTGCACTCCTGGCCCTTGGAAGCCAAAAATTGTCATTTTGTCCCAAAACGACACTCGCGGCCCTTGGAAGCAAAAAATTGTAATTTTGACCAAAAACTACACTTCTGGCCCTTGTAAGCCAAAAAATGGTTATTTTGACCAAAAACGACACTCCTTGTTCTCGTAAGCAAAAAAATGGTCTTTTTGACCAAAAACGACACTCACAGCCCATTCAGACCAAAAATGGTCATTTTGACCAAAAACCTCACTCCCGACTCCTGTGAGCCAAAAATAGTAATTTTGACCAAAAATGACACTCCTGGCCCTTGTAAGCCAAAAATGGTCATTTTGTCCAAAAAACAACACTCTCGGCCCTTGGAAGCAAAAATTTGTAATTTTGACCAAAAACTACACTTCTGGCCCTTGTTAGATAAAAAATGGTCATTTTGACGCAAAACGACACTTCCGGCCTTTTGAGACCAAAAATGGTCATTTTGACCAATAACAACAGTCCCGGCCCTTTGAAACAGAAAATAGTAATTTTTACCAAAAACGACACTCCCTTTGAGATAAAAAATGGTAATTTTGACCAAAAACCACACTCCCGACTCCTGTAAGCCAAAAATGGTAATTTTGACCCAAAATGACACTCCTGGCCCTTGTAAGCCAAAAAATGGTCAATTTTGACCAAACACGACACTCCTAGCCCTTGGAAGCAAAAAATGGTAATTTTGACCAAAAATTATACTTCTGGCCCTTGGAAGCCAAAAATGGTAATTTTGACCAAAAACTAAACTCTCTGGCCCTTGTAAGCCAAAAATTGTCATTTTGACCCAAAACGACACTTCCGGCCTTTTGAGACCAAAAATGGTCATTTTGACCAATAAAGACAGTCCCGGCCCTTTGAAACAGAAAATTATAATTTTTACCAAAAATGACACTCCCTTTGAGACAAAAAAATGTTAATTTTGACCAAAAACCACACTCCCGACTCCTGTAAGCCAAAAATGGTAATTTTGACCAAAAATGACACTCCTGGCCCTTGTAAGCCAGAAAATGGTCATTTTGACCAAAAATTACACTTCTGGCCATTGGATGCCAAAAATGGTAATTTTGACCCCAAAACGACACTTCCGGCCCTTGGAAGCCAAAAATGGCCATTTTGACCAAAAATGACACTCCCGGCCCTTGGAAGCAAAACAAATGGTAATTTTGAGCAAAATTACACTCCGGCCCTTGGAAGCCAAAAATGGCCATTTTGACCAAAAAATGACACTCCCGGCCCATGGAAGCAAAAAATTGTAATTTTGACCAAAAGCTACACTTCTGGTCCTTGTTAGCCAAAAAATGGTCATTTTGACCAAAAACTACACTCCTTGCTCTCGTAAGCAAAAAATGGTCTTTTTAACCAAAAACGACACTCGCAGCCCATTCAGACCAAAAATGGTAATTTTGACCAAAAAATTACACTCCCACCCTCTGGAAGGCAACAATGGTAATTTTGACCCAAAACGACACTCCTAGACCTTGGGAGTAAAAAATGGTAATTTTGACCAAAAACGACAATCCCAGCCCTTTAGAATAAAAGTGGTCTTTTTAACCAAAAACTACACTCCTGGCCCTTGGAAGCCAAAAATTGTCATTTTGTCCCAAAACGACACTCGCGGCCCTTGGAAGCAAAAAATTTTAATTTTGACCAAAAACTACACTCCTGGCCCTTGTAAGCCAAAAATGGTCATTTTGTCCAAAAAACAACACTCACAGCCCTTGGAAGCAAAAATTTGTAATTTTGACCAAAAACTACACTTCTGGCCCTTGTTAGATAAAAAATGGTCATTTTGACCCAAAACGACACTTCCGGCCTTTTGAGACCAAAAATGGTCATTTTGACCAATAACAACAGTCCCGGCCCTTTGAAACAGAAAATAGTAATTTTTTCAAAAAAAGGACACTCCCTTTGAGATAAAAAATGGTAATTTTGACCAAAAACCACACTCCCGACTCCTGTAAGCCAAAAATGGTAATTTTGACCAAAAATGACACTCCTGGCCCTTGTAAGCCAAAAATGGTCATTTTGTCCAAAAAACAACACTCACGGCCCTTGGAAGCAAAAATTTGTAATTTTGACCAAAAACTACACTTCTGGCCCTTGTTAGATAAAAAATGGTCATTTTGACCCAAAACGACACTTCCGGCCTTTTGAGACCAAAAATGGTCATTTTGACCAATAACAACAGTCCCGGCCCTTTGAAACACAAAATAGTAATTTTTACCAAAAACGACACTCCCTTTGAGATAAAAAATGGTAATTTTGACCAAAAACCACACCCCCGACTCCTGTAAGCCAAAAAATGGTCATTTTGACCAAACACGACACTCCTAGCCCTTGGAAGCAAAAAATGGTAATTTTGACCAAAAATTACACTTCTGGCCCTTGGAAGCCAAAAATGGTAATTTTGACCCAAAACGACACTTCCTGACCTTTGAGACCACAAATGGTAATTTTGACCAAAAACTACACTCTCTGGCCCTTGTAAGCCAAAATTGTAATTTTGACCCAAAACGACACTTCCGGCCTTTTGAGACCAAAAATGGTCATTTTGACCAATAACAACAGTCCCGGCCCTTTGAAACAGAAAATTGTAATTTTTACCAAAAATGACACTCCCTTTGAGACAAAAAAATGTTAATTTTGACCAAAAACCACACTCCCGACTCCTGTAAGCCAAAAAATGGTAATTTTACCAAAAATAACACTCCTGGCCCTTGTAAGCCAGAAAATGGTCATTTTGACCAAAAATTACACTTCTGGCCCTTGGAAGCCAAAAATGGTAATTTTGACCCAAAACGACACTGCCGCCCATGGAAGCAAAAAAATGGTCATTTTGACCAAAAACTACACTTCCGGCCCTTGTAAGCCAAAAAATTGTAATTTTGACCAAAACTGACACTACTAGCCCATGGAAGCAAAAAATGGTAATTTTGACCAAAAACAACACTTCCGGCCCTTGGAAGCAAAAAAATGGTAATTTTGAGCAAAATTACACTCCCGGCACTTGGAAGCAAAAATTGTAATTTTGACCAAAAGCTACACTTCTGGTCCTTGTTAGCCAAAAAATGGTCACTTTGACCAAAAACTACACTCCTTGCTCTCGTAAGCAAAAAAATGGTCTTTTTGACCAAAAACGACACTCGCAGCCCATTCAGACCAAAAATGGTAATTTTGACCAAAAAATTACACTCCCAGCCCTTGGAATGCAACAATGGTAATTTTGACCCAAAACGAAACTCCTAGACCTTGGGAGTAAAAAATGGTAATTTTGACCAAAAACGACAATCCCAGCCCTTTAGAATAAAAGTGGTCATTTTGACCAAAAACTACACTCCTGGCCCTTGGAAGCCAAAAATTGTCATTTTGACCCAAAACGACACTTCCGGCCTTTTGAGACCAAAAATGGTCATTTTGACCAATAACAACAGTCCCGGCCCTTTGAAACAGAAAATAGTAATTTTTACCAAAAACGACACTCCCTTTGAGATAAAAAATGGTAATTTTGACCAAAAACCACACTCCCGACTCCTGTAAGCCAAAAATGGTAATTTTGACCAAAAATGACACTCCTGGCCCTTGTAAGCTAAAAAATGGTCATTTTGACCAAACACGACACTCCTAGCCCTTGGAAGGCAAAAAATGGTAATTTTGACCAAAAATTACACTTCTGGCCCTTGGAAGCCAAAAATGGTAATTTTGACCAAAAACTAAACTCTCTGGCCCTTGTAAGCCAAAAATTGTCATTTTGACCCAAAACGACACTTCCGGCCTTTTGAGACCAAAAATGGTCTTTTTGACCAATAAAGACAGTCCCGGCCCTTTGAAACAGAAAATTGTAATTTTTACCAAAAATGACACTCCCTTTGAGACAAAAAAATGTTAATTTTGACCAAAAACCACACTCCCGACTCCTGTAAGCCAAAAATGGTAATTTTGACCAAAAATGACACTCCTGGCCCTTGTAAGCCAGAAAATGGTAATTTTGACCAAAAATTACACTTCTGGCCCTTGGAAGCCAAAAATGGTAATTTTTGACCCAAAACGACACTGCCGCCCATGGAAGCAAAAAAATGGTCATTTTGACCAAAAACTACACTTCCGGCCCTTGTAAGCCAAAAAATTGTAATTTTGACCAAAACTGACACTCCTAGCCCATGGAAGCAAAAAATGGTAATTTTGACCAAAAACGACACTCCCGGCCCTTGGAAGCAAAAAAATGGTAATTTTGAGCAAAATTACACTCCCGGCTCTTGGAAGCCAAAAATGGCCATTTTGACCCAAAACGACACTGTAAGCCAAAAAATTGTAATTTTGACCAAAACTGACACTACTAGCCCATGGAAGCAAAAAATGGTAATTTTGACCAAAAACGACACTCCCGGCTCTTGGAAGCCAAAAATGGCCATTTTGACCAAAAATGACACTCTCGGCACTTGGAAGCAAAAAATTGTAATTTTGACCAAAAGCTAAACTTCTGGTCCTTGTTAGCCAAAAAATGGTCATTTTGACCACAAAACTACACTCCTTGCTCTCGTAAGCAAAAAAATGGTCTTTTTGACCAAAAACGACACTTGCAGCCCATTCAGACCAAAAATGGTAATTTTGACCAAAAAATTACACTCCCACCCTCTGGAAGGCAACAATGGTAATTTTGACCCAGAACGACACTCCTAGACCTTGGAAGTACAAAATGGTAATTTTGACCAAAAACGACAATCCCAGCCCTTTAGAATAAAAGTGGTCATTTTGACCAAAAACTACACTCCTGGCCCTTGGAAGCCAAAAATTGTCATTTTGTCCCAAAACGACACTCGCGGCCCTTGGAAGCAAAAAATTGTAATTTGACCAAAAACTACACTTCTGGCCCTTGTAAGCCAAAAAATGGTTATTTTGACCAAAAACGACACTCCTTGTTCTCGTAAGCAAAAAAATGGTCTTTTTGACCAAAAACGACACTCACAGCCCATTCAGACCAAAAATGGTCATTTTGACCAAAAACCTCACTCCCGACTCCTGTGAGCCAAAAAATAGTAATTTTGACCAAAAATGACACTCCTGGCCCTTGTAAGCCAAAAATGGTCATTTTGTCCAAAAAACAACACTCACGGCCCTTGGAAGCAAAAATTTGTAATTTTGACCAAAAACTACACTTCTGGCCCTTGTTAGATAAAAAATGGTCATTTTGACCCAAAACGACACTTCCGGCCTTTTGAGACCAAAAATGGTCATTTTGACCAATAACAACAGTCCCGGCCCTTTGAAACAGAAAATAGTAATTTTTTCAAAAAAAGGACACTCCCTTTGAGATAAAAAATGGTAATTTTGACCAAAAACCACACTCCCGACTCCTGTAAGCCAAAAATGGTAATTTTGACCAAAAATGACACTCCTGGCCCTTGTAAGCCAAAAATGGTCATTTTGTCCAAAAAACAACACTCACGGCCCTTGGAAGCAAAAATTTGTAATTTTGACCAAAAACTACACTTCTGGCCCTTGTTAGATAAAAAATGGTCATTTTGACCCAAAACGACACTTCCGGCCTTTTGAGACCAAAATTGGTCATTTTGACCAATAACAACAGTCCCGGCCCTTTGAAACACAAAATAGTAATTTTTACCAAAAACGACACTCCCTTTGAGATAAAAAATGGTAATTTTGACCAAAAACCACACCCCCGACTCCTGTAAGCCAAAAAATGGTCATTTTGACCAAAAATTACACTTCTGGCCCTTGGAAGCCAAAAATGGTAATTTTGACCCAAAACGACACTTCCTGACCTTTGAGACCACAAATGGTAATTTTGACCAAAAACTACACTCTCTGGCCCTTGTAAGCCAAAAATTGTCATTTTGACCCAAAACGACACTTCCGGCCTTTTGAGACCAAAAATGGTCATTTTGACCAATAACAACAGTCCCGGCCCTTTGAAACAGAAAATTGTAATTTTTACCAAAAATGACACTCCCTTTGAGACAAAAAAATGTTAATTTGACCAAAAACCACACTCCCGACTCCTGTAAGCCAAAAATGGTAATTTTTACCAAAAATAACACTCCTGGCCCTTGTAAGCCAGAAAATGGTCATTTTGACCAAAAATTACACTTCTGGCCCTTGGAAGCCAAAAAAGGGAATTTTGACCCAAAACGACACTGCCGCCCATGGAAGCAAAAAAATGGTCATTTTGACCAAAAACTACACTTCCGGCCCTTGTAAGCCAAAAAATTGTAATTTTGACCAAAACTGACACTCCTAGCCCATGGAAGCAAAAAATGGTAATTTTGACCAAAAACAACACTTCCGGCCCTTGGAAGCAAAAAAATGGTAATTTTGAGCAAAATTACACTCCCGGCTCTTGGAAGCCAAAAATGGCCATTTTGACCCAAAACGGCACTGTAAGCCAAAAAATTTTAATTTTGACCAAAACTGACACTACTAGCCCATGGAAGCAAAAAATGGTAATTTTGACCAAAAACGACACTCCCGGCTCTTGGAAGCCAAAATGGCCATTTTGACCAAAATGACACTCCCGGCACTTGGAAGCAAAAAATTGTAATTTTGACCAAAAGCTACACTTCTGGTCCTTGTTAGCCAAAAAATGGTCATTTTGACCAAAAACTACACTCCTTGCTCTCGTAAGCAAAAAAATGGTCTTTTTGACCAAAAACGACACTTGCAGCCCATTCAGACCAAAAATGGTAATTTTGACCAAAAAATTACACTCCCACCCTCTGGAAGGCAACAATGGTAATTTTGACCCAGAACGACACTCCTAGACCTTGGGAGTACAAAATGGTAATTTTGACCAAAAACGACAATCCCAGCCCTTTAGAATAAAAGTGGTCATTTTGACCAAAAACTACACTCCTGGCCCTTGGAAGCCAAAAATTGTCATTTTGTCCCAAAACGACACTCGCGGCCCTTGGAAGCAAAAAATTGTAATTTTGACCAAAAACTACACTTCTGGCCCTTGTAAGCCAAAAAATGGTTATTTTGACCAAAAACGACACTCCTTGTTCTCGTAAGCAAAAAAATGGTCTTTTTGACCAAAAACGACACTCACAGCCCATTCAGACAAAAAATGGTCATTTTGACCAAAAACCTCACTCCCGACTCCTGTGAGCCAAAAATAGTAATTTTGACCAAAAATGACACTCCTGGCCCTTGTAAGCCAAAAATGGTCATTTTGTCCAAAAAACAACACTCACGGCCCTTGGAAGCAAAAATTTGTAATTTTGACCAAAAACTACACTTCTGGCCCTTGTTAGATAAAAAATGGTCATTTTGACCCAAAACGACACTTCCGGCCTTTTGAGACCAAAAATGGTCATTTTGACCAATAACAACAGTCCCGGCCCTTTGAAACAGAAAATAGTAATTTTTTCAAAAAAAGGACACTCCCTTTGAGATAAAAAATGGTAATTTTGACCAAAAACACACTCCCGACTCCTGTAAGCCAAAAATGGTAATTTTGACCAAAAATGACACTCCTGGCCCTTGTAAGCCAAAAAATGGTCATTTTGTCCAAAAAACAACACTCACGGCCCTTGGAAGCAAAAATTTGTAATTTTGACCAAAAACTACACTTCTGGCCCTTGTTAGATAAAAAATGGTCATTTTGACCCAAAACGACACTTCCGGCCTTTTGAGACCAAAATTGGTCATTTTGACCAATAACAACAGTCCCGGCCCTTTGAAACACAAAATAGTAATTTTTACCAAAAACGACACTCCCTTTGAGATAAAAAATGGTAATTTTGACCAAAAACCACACCCCCGACTCCTGTAAGCCAAAAAATGGTCATTTTGACCAAACACGACACTCCTAGCCCTTGGAAGCCAAAAATGGTAATTTTGACCAAAAATTACACTTCTGGCCCTTGGAAGCCAAAAATGGTAATTTTGACCCAAAACGACACTTCCTGACCTTTGAGACCACAAATGGTAATTTTGACCAAAAACTACACTCTCTGGCCCTTGTAAGCCAAAAATTGTCATTTTGACCCAAAACGACACTTCCGGCCTTTTGAGACCAAAAATTGTCATTTTGACCAATAACAACAGTCCCGGCCCTTTGAAACAGAAAATTGTAATTTTTACCAAAAATGACACTCCCTTTGAGACAAAAAAATGTTAATTTTGACCAAAAACCACACTCCCGACTCCTGTAAGCCAAAAATGGTAATTTTTACCAAAAATAACACTCCTGGCCCTTGTAAGCCAGAAAATGGTCATTTTGACCAAAAATTACACTTCTGGCCCTTGGAAGCCAAAAATGGTAATTTTGACCCAAAACGACACTGCCGCCCATGGAAGCAAAAAAATGGTCATTTTGACCAAAAACTACACTTCCGGCCCTTGTAAGCCAAAAAATTGTAATTTTGACCAAAACTGACACTCCTAGCCCATGGAAGCAAAAAATGGTAATTTTGACCAAAAACAACACTTCCGGCCCTTGGAAGCAAAAAAATGGTAATTTTGAGCAAAATTACACTCCCGGCTCTTGGAAGCCAAAAATGGCCATTTTGACCCAAAACGGCACTGTAAGCCAAAAAATTGTAATTTTGACCAAAACTGACACTACTAGCCCATGGAAGCAAAAAATGGTAATTTTGACCAAAAACGACACTCCCGGCTCTTGGAAGCCAAAAATGGCCATTTTGACCAAAAATGACACTCCCGGCACTTGGAAGCAAAAAATTGTAATTTTGACCAAAAGCTACACTTCTGGTCCTTGTTAGCCAAAAAATGGTCATTTTGACCAAAAACTACACTCCTTGCTCTCGTAAGCAAAAAAATGGTCTTTTTGACCAAAAACGACACTCGCAGCCCATTCAGACCAAAAATGGTAATTTTGACCAAAAAATTACACTCCCAGCCCTTGGAATGCAACAATGGTAATTTTGACCCAAAACGACACTCCTAGACCTTGGGAGTAAAAAATGGTAATTTTGACCAAAAACGACAATCCCAGCCCTTTAGAATAAAAGTGGTCATTTTGACCAAAAACTACACTCCTGGCCCTTGGAAGCCAAAAATTGTCATTTTGTCCCAAAACGACACTCGCGGCCCTTGGAAGCAAAAAATTGTAATTTTGACCAAAAACTACACTTCTGGCCCTTGTAAGCCAAAAAATTGTTATTTTGACCAAAAACGACACTCCTTGTTCTCGTAAGCAAAAAAATGGTCTTTTTGACCAAAAACGACACTCACAGCCCATTCAGACCAAAAATGGTCATTTTGACCAAAAACCTCACTCCCGACTCCTGTGAGCCAAAAATAGTAATTTTGACCAAAAATGACACTCCTGGCCCTTGTAAGCCAAAAATGGTCATTTTGTCCAAAAAACAACACTCACGGCCCTTGGAAGCAAAAATTTGTAATTTTGACCAAAAACTACACTTCTGGCCCTTGTTAGATAAAAAATGGTCATTTTGACCCAAAACGACACTTCCGGCCTTTTGAGACCAAAAATGGTCATTTTGACCAATAACAACAGTCCCGGCCCTTTGAAACAGAAAATAGTAATTTTTACCAAAAACGACACTCCCTTTGAGATAAAAAATGGTAATTTTGACCAAAAACCACACTCCCGACTCCTGTAAGCCAAAAATGGTAATTTTGACCCAAAATGACACTCCTGGCCCTTGTAAGCCAAAAAATGGTCATTTTGACCAAACACGACACTCCTAGCCCTTGGAAGCAAAAAATGGTAATTTTGACCAAAAATTATACTTCTGGCCCTTGGAAGCCAAAAATGGTAATTTTGACCAAAAACTAAACTCTCTGGCCCTTGTAAGCCAAAAATTGTCATTTTGACCCAAAACGACACTTCCGGCCTTTTGAGACCAAAAATGGTCATTTTGACCAATAAAGACAGTCCCGGCCCTTTGAAACAGAAAATTGTAATTTTTACCAAAAATGACACTCCCTTTGAGACAAAAAAATGTTAATTTTGACCAAAAACCACACTCCCGACTCCTGTAAGCCAAAAATGGTAATTTTGACCAAAAATGACACTCCTGGCCCTTGTAAGCCAGAAAATGGTCATTTTGACCAAAAATTACACTTCTGGCCATTGGATGCCAAAAATGGTCATTTTGACCCAAAACGACACTTCCGGCCCTTGGAAGCCAAAAATGGCCATTTTGACCAAAAATGACACTCCCGGCCCTTGGAAGCAAAACAAATGGTAATTTTGAGCAAAATTACACTCCCGGCCCTTGGAAGCCAAAAATGGCCATTTTGACCAAAAATGACACTCCCGGCCCTTGGAAGCAAAAAATTGTAATTTTGACCAAAAGCTACACTTCTGGTCCTTGTTAGCCAAAAAATGGTCATTTTGACCAAAAACTACACTCCTTGCTCTCGTAAGCAAAAAATGGTCTTTTTAACCAAAAACGACACTCGCAGCCCATTCAGACCAAAAATGGTAATTTTGACCAAAAAATTACACTCCCACCCTCTGGAAGGCAACAATGGTAATTTTGACCCAAAACGACACTCCTAGACCTTGGGAGTAAAAAATGGTAATTTTGACCAAAAACGACAATCCCAGCCCTTTAGAATAAAAGTGGTCTTTTTAACCAAAAACTACACTCCTGGCCCTTGGAAGCCAAAAATTGTCATTTTGTCCCAAAACGACACTCGCGGCCCTTGGAAGCAAAAAATTGTAATTTTGACCAAAAACTACACTCCTGGCCCTTGTAAGCCAAAAATGGTCATTTTGTCCAAAAAACAACACTCACGGCCCTTGGAAGCAAAAATTTGTAATTTTGACCAAAAACTACACTTCTGGCCCTTGTTAGATAAAAAATGGTCATTTTGACCCAAAACGACACTTCCGGCCTTTTGAGACCAAAAATGGTCATTTTGACCAATAACAACAGTCCCGGCCCTTTGAAACAGAAAATAGTAATTTTTTCAAAAAAAGGACACTCCCTTTGAGATAAAAAATGGTAATTTTGACCAAAAACCACACTCCCGACTCCTGTAAGCCAAAAATGGTAATTTTGACCAAAAATGACACTCCTGGCCCTTGTAAGCCAAAAATGGTCATTTTGTCCAAAAAACAACACTCACGGCCCTTGGAAGCAAAAATTTGTAATTTTGACCAAAAACTACACTTCTGGCCCTTGTTAGATAAAAAATGGTCATTTTGACCCAAAACGACACTTCCGGCCTTTTGAGACCAAAAATGGTCATTTTGACCAATAACAACAGTCCCGGCCCTTTGAAACACAAAATAGTAATTTTTACCAAAAACGACACTCCCTTTGAGATAAAAAATGGTAATTTTGACCAAAAACCACACCCCCGACTCCTGTAAGCCAAAAAATGGTCATTTTGACCAAACACGACACTCCTAGCCCTTGGAAGCAAAAAATGGTAATTTTGACCAAAAATTACACTTCTGGCCCTTGGAAGCCAAAAATGGTAATTTTGACCCAAAACGACACTTCCTGACCTTTGAGACCACAAATGGTAATTTTGACCAAAAACTACACTCTCTGGCCCTTGTAAGCCAAAAATTGTCATTTTGACCCAAAACGACACTTCTGGCCTTTTGAGACCAAAAATGGTCATTTTGACCAATAACAACAGTCCCGGCCCTTTGAAACAGAAAATTGTAATTTTTACCAAAAATGACACTCCCTTTGAGACAAAAAAATGTTATTTTTGACCAAAAACCACACTCCCGACTCCTGTAAGCCAAAAATGGTAATTTTTACCAAAAATAACACTCCTGGCCCTTGTAAGCCAGAAAATGGTCATTTTGACCAAAAATTACACTTCTGGCCCTTGGAAGCCAAAAATGGTAATTTTGACCCAAAACGACACTGCCGCCCATGGAAGCAAAAAAATGGTCATTTTGACCAAAAACTAACCTTCCGGCCCTTGTAAGCCAAAAAATTGTAATTTTGACCAAAACTGACACTCCTAGCCCATGGAAGCAAAAAATGGTAATTTTGACCAAAAACAACACTTCCGGCCCTTGGAAGCAAAAAAATGGTAATTTTGAGCAAAATTACACTCCCGGCTCTTGGAAGCCAAAAATGGCCATTTTGACCCAAAACGGCACTGTAAGCCAAAAAATTGTAATTTTGACCAAAACTGACACTACTAGCCCATGGAAGCAAAAAATGGTAATTTTGACCAAAAACGACACTCCCGGCTCTTGGAAGCCAAAAATGGCCATTTTGACCAAAAATGACACTCCCGGCACTTGGAAGCAAAAAATTGTAATTTTGACCAAAAGCTACACTTCTGGTCCTTGTTAGCCAAAAAATGGTCATTTTGACCAAAAACTACACTCCTTGCTCTCGTAAGCAAAAAAATGGTCTTTTTGACCAAAAACGACACTCGCAGCCCATTCAGACCAAAAATGGTCATTTTGACCAAAAAATTACACTCCCACCCTCTGGAAGGCAACAATGGTAATTTTGACCCAAAACGACACTCCTAGACCTTGGGAGTAAAAAATGGTAATTTTGACCAAAAACGACAATCCCAGCCCTTTAGAATAAAAGTGGTCATTTTGACCAAAAACTACACTCCTGGCCCTTGGAAGCCAAAAATTGTCATTTTGTCCCAAAACGACACTCGCGGCCCTTGGAAGCAAAAAATTGTAATTTTGACCAAAAACTACACTTCTGGCCCTTGTAAGCCAAAAAATGGTTATTTTGACCAAAAACGACACTCCTTGTTCTTGTAAGCAAAAAAATGGTCTTTTTGACCAAAAACGACACTCACAGCCCATTCAGACCAAAAATGGTCATTTTGACCAAAAACCTCACTCCCGACACCTGTGAGCCAAAAATAGTAATTTTGACCAAAAATGACACTCCTGGCCCTTGTAAGCCAAAAATGGTCATTTTGTCCAAAAAACAACACTCACGGCCCTTGGAAGCAAAAATTTGTAATTTTGACCAAAAACTACACTTCTGGCCCTTGTTAGATAAAAAATGGTCATTTTGACCCAAAACGACACTTCCGGCCTTTTGAGACCAAAAATGGTCATTTTGACCAATAACAACAGTCCCGGCCCTTTGAAACAGAAAATAGTAATTTTTACCAAAAACGACACTCCCTTTGAGATAAAAAATGGTAATTTTGACCAAAAACCACACCCCCGACTCCTGTAAGCCAAAAAATGGTCATTTTGACCAAACACGACACTCCTAGCCCTTGGAAGCAAAAAATGGTAATTTTGACCAAAAATTACACTTCTGGCCCTTGGAAGCCAAAAATGGTAATTTTGACCCAAAACGACACTTCCTGACCTTTGAGACCACAAATGGTAATTTTGACCAAAAACTACACTCTCTGGCCCTTGTAAGCCAAAAATTGTCATTTTGACCCAAAACGACACTTCCGGCCTTTTGAGACCAAAAATGGTCATTTTGACCAATAACAACAGTCCCGGCCCTTTGAAACAGAAAATTGTAATTTTTACCAAAAATGACACTCCCTTTGAGACAAAAAAATGTTAATTTTGACCAAAAACCACACTCCCGACTCCTGTAAGCCAAAAATGGTAATTTTTACCAAAAATAACACTCCTGGCCCTTGTAAGCCAGAAAATGGTCATTTTGACCAAAAATTACACTTCTGGCCCTTGGAAGCCAAAAATGGTAATTTTGACCCAAAACGACACTGCCGCCCATGGAAGCAAAAAAATGGTCATTTTGACCAAAAACTAACCTTCCGGCCCTTGTAAGCCAAAAAATTGTAATTTTGACCAAAACTGACACTCCTAGCCCATGGAAGCAAAAAATGGTAATTTTGACCAAAAACAACACTTCCGGCCCTTGGAAGCAAAAAAATGGTAATTTTGAGCAAAATTACACTCCCGGCTCTTGGAAGCCAAAAATGGCCATTTTGACCCAAAACGGCACTGTAAGCCAAAAAATTGTAATTTTGACCAAAACTGACACTACTAGCCCATGGAAGCAAAAAATGGTAATTTTGACCAAAAACGACACTCCCGGCTCTTGGAAGCCAAAAATGGCCATTTTGACCAAAAATGACACTCCCGGCACTTGGAAGCAAAAAATTGTAATTTTGACCAAAAGCTACACTTCTGGTCCTTGTTAGCCAAAAAATGGTCATTTTGACCAAAAACTACACTCCTTGCTCTCGTAAGCAAAAAAATGGTCTTTTTGACCAAAAACGACACTCGCAGCCCATTCAGACCAAAAATGGTCATTTTGACCAAAAAATTACACTCCCACCCTCTGGAAGGCAACAATGGTAATTTTGACCCAAAACGACACTCCTAGACCTTGGGAGTAAAAAATGGTAATTTTGACCAAAAACGACAATCCCAGCCCTTTAGAATAAAAGTGGTCATTTTGACCAAAAACTACACTCCTGGCCCTTGGAAGCCAAAAATTGTCATTTTGTCCCAAAACGACACTCGCGGCCCTTGGAAGCAAAAAATTGTAATTTTGACCAAAAACTACACTTCTGGCCCTTGTAAGCCAAAAAATGGTTATTTTGACCAAAAACGACACTCCTTGTTCTTGTAAGCAAAAAAATGGTCTTTTTGACCAAAAACGACACTCACAGCCCATTCAGACCAAAAATGGTCATTTTGACCAAAAACCTCACTCCCGACACCTGTGAGCCAAAAATAGTAATTTTGACCAAAAATGACACTCCTGGCCCTTGTAAGCCAAAAATGGTCATTTTGTCCAAAAAACAACACTCACGGCCCTTGGAAGCAAAAATTTGTAATTTTGACCAAAAACTACACTTCTGGCCCTTGTTAGATAAAAAATGGTCATTTTGACCCAAAACGACACTTCCGGCCTTTTGAGACCAAAAATGGTCATTTTGACCAATAACAACAGTCCCGGCCCTTTGAAACAGAAAATAGTAATTTTTACCAAAAACGACACTCCCTTTGAGATAAAAAATGGTAATTTTGACCAAAAACCACACCCCCGACTCCTGTAAGCCAAAAAATGGTCATTTTGACCAAACACGACACTCCTAGCCCTTGGAAGCAAAAAATGGTAATTTTGACCAAAAATTACACTTCTGGCCCTTGGAAGCCAAAAATGGTAATTTTGACCCAAAACGACACTTCCTGACCTTTGAGACCACAAATGGTAATTTTGACCAAAAACTACACTCTCTGGCCCTTGTAAGCCAAAAATTGTCATTTTGACCCAAAACGACACTTCCGGCCTTTTGAGACCAAAAATGGTCATTTTGACCAATAACAACAGTCCCGGCCCTTTGAAACAGAAAATTGTAATTTTTACCAAAAATGACACTCCCTTTGAGACAAAAAAATGTTAATTTTGACCAAAAACCACACTCCCGACTCCTGTAAGCCAAAAATGGTAATTTTTACCAAAAATAACACTCCTGGCCCTTGTAAGCCAGAAAATGGTCATTTTGACCAAAAATTACACTTCTGGCCCTTGGAAGCCAAAAATGGTAATTTTGACCCAAAACGACACTGCCGCCCATGGAAGCAAAAAAATGGTCATTTTGACCAAAAACTAACCTTCCGGCCCTTGTAAGCCAAAAAATTGTAATTTTGACCAAAACTGACACTCCTAGCCCATGGAAGCAAAAAATGGTAATTTTGACCAAAAACAACACTTCCGGCCCTTGGAAGCAAAAAAATGGTAATTTTGAGCAAAATTACACTCCCGGCTCTTGGAAGCCAAAAATGGCCATTTTGACCCAAAACGGCACTGTAAGCCAAAAAATTGTAATTTTGACCAAAACTGACACTACTAGCCCATGGAAGCAAAAAATGGTAATTTTGACCAAAAACGACACTCCCGGCTCTTGGAAGCCAAAAATGGCCATTTTGACCAAAAATGACACTCGAGGCACTTGGAAGCAAAAAATTGTAATTTTGACCAAAAGCTACACTTCTGGTCCTTGTTAGCCAAAAAATGGTCATTTTGACCAAAAACTACACTCCTTGCTCTCGTAAGCAAAAAAATGGTCTTTTTGACCAAAAACGACACTCGCAGCCCATTCAGACCAAAAATGGTAATTTTGACCAAAAAATTACACTCCCACCCTCTGGAAGGCAACAATGGTAATTTTGACCCAAAACGACACTCCTAGACCTTGGGAGTAAAAAATGGTAATTTTGACCAAAAACGACAATCCCAGCCCTTTAGAATAAAAGTGGTCATTTTGACCAAAAACTACACTCCTGGCCCTTGGAAGCCAAAAATTGTCATTTTGTCCCAAAACGACACTCGCGGCCCTTGGAAGCAAAAAATTGTAATTTTGACCAAAAACTACACTTCTGGCCCTTGTAAGCCAAAAAATGGTTATTTTGACCAAAAACGACACTCCTTGTTCTTGTAAGCAAAAAAATGGTCTTTTTGACCAAAAACGACACTCACAGCCCATTCAGACCAAAAATGTTCATTTTGACCAAAAACCTCACTCCCGACACCTGTGAGCCAAAAATAGTAATTTTGACCAAAAATGACACTCCTGGCCCTTGTAAGCCAAAAATGGTCATTTTGTCCAAAAAACAACACTCACGGCCCTTGGAAGCAAAAATTTGTAATTTTGACCAAAAACTACACTTCTGGCCCTTGTTAGATAAAAAATGGTCATTTTGACCCAAAACGACACTTCCGGCCTTTTGAGACCAAAAATGGTCATTTTGACCAATAACAACAGTCCCGGCCCTTTGAAACAGAAAATAGTAATTTTTACCAAAAACGACACTCCCTTTGAGATAAAAAATGGTAATTTTGACCAAAAACCACACTCCCGACTCCTGTAAGCCAAAAATGGTAATTTTGACCAAAAATGACACTCCTGGCCCTTGTAAGCCAAAAAATGGTCATTTTGACCAAACACGACACTCCTAGCCCTTGGAAGCAAAAAATGGTAATTTTGACCAAAAATTACACTTCTGGCCCTTGGAAGCCAAAAATGGTAATTTTGACCAAAAACTACACTCTCTGGCCCTTGTAAGCCAAAAATTGTCATTTTGACCCAAAACGACACTTCCGGCCTTTTGAGACCAAAAATGGTCATTTTGACCAATAAAGACAGTCCCGGCCCTTTGAAACAGAAAATTGTAATTTTTACCAAAAATGACACTCCCCTTGAGACAAAAAAATGTTAATTTTGACCAAAAACCACACTCCCGACTCCTGTAAGCCAAAAATGGTAATTTTGACCAAAAACCACACTCCCGACTCCTGTAAGCCAAAAATGGTCATTTTGACCAAAAATTACACTTCTGGCCCTTGGAAGCCAAAAATGGTAATTTTGACCCAAAACGACACTGCCGCCCATGGAAGCAAAAAAATGGTCATTTTGACCAAAAACTACACTTCCGGCCCTTGTAAGCCAAGAAATTGTAATTTTGACCAAAACTGACACTCCTAGCCCATGGAAGCAAAAAATGGTAATTTTGACCAAAAACGACACTCCCGGCCCTTGGAAGCAAAAAAATGGTAATTTTGAGCAAAATTACACTCCCGGCTCTTGGAAGCCAAAAATGGCCATTTTGACCCAAAACGACACTGTAAGCCAAAAAATTGTAATTTTGACCAAAACTGACACTACTAGCCCATGGAAGCAAAAAATGGTAATTTTGACCAAAAACGACACTCCCGGCTCTTGGAAGCCAAAAATGGCCATTTTGACCAAAAATGACACTCTCGGCACTTGGAAGCAAAAAATTGTAATTTTGACCAAAAGCTACACTTCTGGTCCTTGTTAGCCAAAAAATGGTCATTTTGACCAAAAACTACACTCCTTGCTCTCGTAAGCAAAAAAATGGTCATTTTGACCAAAAACGACACTCGCAGCCCATTCAGACCAAAAATGGTAATTTTGACCAAAAAATTACACTCCCACCCTCTGGAAGGCAACAATGGTAATTTTGACCCAAAACGACACTCCTAGACCTTGGGAGTAAAAAATGGTAATTTTGACCAAAAACGACAATCCCAGCCCTTTAGAATAAAAGTGGTCATTTTGACCAAAAACTACACTCCTGGCCCTTGGAAGCCAAAAATTGTCATTTTGTCCCAAAACGACACTCGCGGCCCTTGGAAGCAAAAAATTGTAATTTTGACCAAAAACTACACTTCTGGCCCTTGTAAGCCAAAAAATGGTTATTTTGACCAAAAACGACACTCCTTGTTCTCGTAAGCAAAAAAATGGTCTTTTTGACCAAAAACGAAACTCACAGCCCATTCAGACCAAAAATGGTCATTTTGACCAAAAACCTCACTCCCGACTCCTGTGAGCCAAAAATAGTAATTTTGACCAAAAATGACACTCCTGGCCCTTGTAAGCCAAAAATGGTAATTTTGTCCAAAAAACAACACTCACGGCCCTTGGAAGCAAAAATTTGTAATTTTGACCAAAAACTACACTTCTGGCCCTTGTTAGATAAAAAATGGTCATTTTGACCCAAAACGACACTTCCGGCCTTTTGAGACCAAAAATGGTCATTTTGACCAATAACAACAGTCCCGGCCCTTTGAAACAGAAAATAGTAATTTTTACCAAAAACGACACTCCCTTTGAGATAAAAAATGGTAATTTTGACCAAAAACCACACCCCCGACTCCTGTAAGCCAAAAAATGGTCATTTTGACCAAACACGACACTCCTAGCCCTTGGAAGCAAAAAATGGTAATTTTGACCAAAAATTACACTTCTGGCCCTTGGAAGCCAAAAATGGTAATTTTGACCCAAAACGACACTTCCTGACCTTTGAGACCACAAATGGTAATTTTGACCAAAAACTACACTCTCTGGCCCTTGTAAGCCAAAAATTGTCATTTTGACCCAAAACGACACTTCCGGCCTTTTGAGACCAAAAATGGTCATTTTGACCAATAACAACAGTCCCGGCCCTTTGAAACAGAAAATTGTAATTTTTACCAAAAATGACACTCCCTTTGAGACAAAAAAATGTTAATTTTGACCAAAAACCACACTCCCGACTCCTGTAAGCCAAAAATGGTAATTTTTACCAAAAATAACACTCCTGGCCCTTGTAAGCCAGAAAATGGTCATTTTGACCAAAAATTACACTTCTGGCCCTTGGAAGCCAAAAATGGTAATTTTGACCCAAAACGACACTGCCGCCCATGGAAGCAAAAAAATGGTCATTTTGACCAAAAACTACACTTCCGGCCCTTGTAAGCCAAAAAATTGTAATTTTGACCAAAACTGACACTCCTAGCCCATGGAAGCAAAAAATGGTAATTTTGACCAAAAACAACACTTCCGGCCCTTGGAAGCAAAAAAATGGTAATTTTGAGCAAAATTACACTCCCGGCTCTTGGAAGCCAAAAATGGCCATTTTGACCCAAAACGGCACTGTAAGCCAAAAAATTGTAATTTTGACCAAAACTGACACTACTAGCCCATGGAAGCAAAAAATGGTAATTTTGACCAAAAACGACACTCCCGGCTCTTGGAAGCCAAAAATGGCCATTTTGACCAAAAATGACACTCCCGGCACTTGGAAGCAAAAAATTGTAATTTTGACCAAAAGCTACACTTCTGGTCCTTGTTAGCCAAAAAATGGTCATTTTGACCAAAAACTACACTCCTTGCTCTCGTAAGCAAAAAAATGGTCTTTTTGACCAAAAACGACACTCGCAGCCCATTCAGACCAAAAATGGTCATTTTGACCAAAAAATTACACTCCCACCCTCTGGAAGGCAACAATGGTAATTTTGACCCAAAACGACACTCCTAGACCTTGGGAGTAAAAAATGGTAATTTTGACCAAAAACGACAATCCCAGCCCTTTAGAATAAAAGTGGTCATTTTGACCAAAAACTACACTCCTGGCCCTTGGAAGCCAAAAATTGTCATTTTGTCCCAAAACGACACTCGCGGCCCTTGGAAGCAAAAAATTGTAATTTTGACCAAAAACTACACTTCTGGCCCTTGTAAGCCAAAAAATGGTTATTTTGACCAAAAACGACACTCCTTGTTCTCGTAAGCAAAAAAATGGTCTTTTTGACCAAAAACGAAACTCACAGCCCATTCAGACCAAAAATGGTCATTTTGACCAAAAACCTCACTCCCGACTCCTGTGAGCCAAAAATAGTAATTTTGACCAAAAATGACACTCCTGGCCCTTGTAAGCCAAAAATGGTCATTTTGTCCAAAAAACAACACTCACGGCCCTTGGTAGCAAAAATTTGTAATTTTGACCAAAAACTACACTTCTGGCCCTTGTTAGATAAAAAAAGGTCATTTTGACCCAAAACGACACTTCCGGCCTTTTGAGACCAAAAATGGTCATTTTGACCAATAACAACAGTCCCGGCCCTTTGAAACAGAAAATAGTAATTTTTACAAAAAAAGGACACTCCCTTTGAGATAAAAAATGGTAATTTTGACCAAAAACCACACTCCCGACTCCTGTAAGCCAAAAATGGTAATTTTGACCAAAAATGACACTCCTGGCCCTTGTAAGCCAAAAATGGTCATTTTGTCCAAAAAACAACACTCACGGCCCTTGGAAGCAAAAATTTGTAATTTTGACCAAAAACTACACTTCTGGCCCTTGTTAGATAAAAAATGGTCATTTTGACCCAAAACGACACTTCCGGCCTTTTGAGACCAAAAATGGTCATTTTGACCAATAACAACAGTCCCGGCCCTTTGAAACACAAAATAGTAATTTTTACCAAAAACGACACTCCCTTTGAGATAAAAAATGGTAATTTTGACCAAAAACCACACCCCCGACTCCTGTAAGCCAAAAAATGGTCATTTTGACCAAACACGACACTCCTAGCCCTTGGAAGCAAAAAATGGTAATTTTGACCAAAAATTACACTTCTGGCCCTTGGAAGCCAAAAATGGTAATTTTGACCCAAAACGACACTTCCTGACCTTTGAGACCACAAATGGTAATTTTGACCAAAAACTACACTCTCTGGCCCTTGTAAGCCAAAAATTGTCATTTTGACCCAAAACGACACTTCCGGCCTTTTGAGACCAAAAATGGTCATTTTGACCAATAACAACAGTCCCGGCCCTTTGAAACAGAAAATTGTAATTTTTACCAAAAATGACACTCCCTTTGAGACAAAAAAATGTTAATTTTGACCAAAAACCACACTCCCGACTCCTGTAAGCCAAAAATGGTAATTTTTACCAAAAATAACACTCCTGGCCCTTGTAAGCCAGAAAATGGTCATTTTGACCAAAAATTACACTTCTGGCCCTTGGAAGCCAAAAATGGTAATTTTGACCCAAAACGACACTGCCGCCCATGGAAGCAAAAAAATGGTCATTTTGACCAAAAACTACACTTCCGGCCCTTGTAAGCCAAAAAATTGTAATTTTGACCAAAACTGACACTCCTAGCCCATGGAAGCAAAAAATGGTAATTTTGACCAAAAACGACACTCCCGGCCCTTGGAAGCAAAAAAATGGTAATTTTGAGCAAAATTACACTCCCGGCTCTTGGAAGCCAAAAATGGCCATTTTGACCCAAAACGACACTGTAAGCCAAAAAATTGTAATTTTGACCAAAACTGACACTACTAGCCCATGGAAGCAAAAAATGGTAATTTTGACCAAAAACGACACTCCCGGCTCTTGGAAGCCAAAAATGGCCATTTTGACCAAAAATGACACTCTCGGCACTTGGAAGCAAAAAATTGTAATTTTGACCAAAAGCTACACTTCTGGTCCTTGTTAGCCAAAAAATGGTCATTTTGACCAAAAACTACACTCGTTGCTCTCGTAAGCAAAAAAATGGTCATTTTGACCAAAAACGACACTCGCAGCCCATTCAGACCAAAAATGGTAATTTTGACCAAAAAATTACACTCCCACCCTCTGGAAGGCAACAATGGTAATTTTGACCCAAAACGACACTCCTAGACCTTGGGAGTAAAAAATGGTAATTTTGACCAAAAACGACAATCCCAGCCCTTTAGAATAAAAGTGGTCATTTTGACCAAAAACTACACTCCTGGCCCTTGGAAGCCAAAAATTGTCATTTTGTCCCAAAACGACACTCGCGGCCCTTGGAAGCAAAAAATTGTAATTTTGACCAAAAACTACACTTCTGGCCCTTGTAAGCCAAAAAATGGTTATTTTGACCAAAAACGACACTCCTTGTTCTCGTAAGCAAAAAAATGGTCTTTTTGACCAAAAACGAAACTCACAGCCCATTCAGACCAAAAATGGTCATTTTGACCAAAAACCTCACTCCCGACTCCTGTGAGCCAAAAATAGTAATTTTGACCAAAAATGACACTCCTGGCCCTTGTAAGCCAAAAATGGTAATTTTGTCCAAAAAACAACACTCACGGCCCTTGGAAGCAAAAATTTGTAATTTTGACCAAAAACTACACTTCTGGCCCTTGTTAGATAAAAAATGGTCATTTTGACCCAAAACGACACTTCCGGCCTTTTGAGACCAAAAATGGTCATTTTGACCAATAACAACAGTCCCGGCCCTTTGAAACAGAAAATAGTAATTTTTACCAAAAACGACACTCCCTTTGAGATAAAAAATGGTAATTTTGACCAAAAACCACACCCCCGACTCCTGTAAGCCAAAAAATGGTCATTTTGACCAAACACGACACTCCTAGCCCTTGGAAGCAAAAAATGGTAATTTTGACCAAAAATTACACTTCTGGCCCTTGGAAGCCAAAAATGGTAATTTTGACCCAAAACGACACTTCCTGACCTTTGAGACCACAAATGGTAATTTTGACCAAAAACTACACTCTCTGGCCCTTGTAAGCCAAAAATTGTCATTTTGACCCAAAACGACACTTCCGGCCTTTTGAGACCAAAAATGGTCATTTTGACCAATAACAACAGTCCCGGCCCTTTGAAACAGAAAATTGTAATTTTTACCAAAAATGACACTCCCTTTGAGACAAAAAAATGTTAATTTTGACCAAAAACCACACTCCCGACTCCTGTAAGCCAAAAATGGTAATTTTTACCAAAAATAACACTCCTGGCCCTTGTAAGCCAGAAAATGGTCATTTTGACCAAAAATTACACTTCTGGCCCTTGGAAGCCAAAAATGGTAATTTTGACCCAAAACGACACTGCCGCCCATGGAAGCAAAAAAATGGTCATTTTGACCAAAAACTACACTTCCGGCCCTTGTAAGCCAAAAAATTGTAATTTTGACCAAAACTGACACTCCTAGCCCATGGAAGCAAAAAATGGTAATTTTGACCAAAAACAACACTTCCGGCCCTTGGAAGCAAAAAAATGGTAATTTTGAGCAAAATTACACTCCCGGCTCTTGGAAGCCAAAAATGGCCATTTTGACCCAAAACGGCACTGTAAGCCAAAAAATTGTAATTTTGACCAAAACTGACACTACTAGCCCATGGAAGCAAAAAATGGTAATTTTGACCAAAAACGACACTCCCGGCTCTTGGAAGCCAAAAATGGCCATTTTGACCAAAAATGACACTCCCGGCACTTGGAAGCAAAAAATTGTAATTTTGACCAAAAGCTACACTTCTGGTCCTTGTTAGCCAAAAAATGGTCATTTTGACCAAAAACTACACTCCTTGCTCTCGTAAGCAAAAAAATGGTCTTTTTGACCAAAAACGACACTCGCAGCCCATTCAGACCAAAAATGGTCATTTTGACCAAAAAATTACACTCCCACCCTCTGGAAGGCAACAATGGTAATTTTGACCCAAAACGACACTCCTAGACCTTGGGAGTAAAAAATGGTAATTTTGACCAAAAACGACAATCCCAGCCCTTTAGAATAAAAGTGGTCATTTTGACCAAAAACTACACTCCTGGCCCTTGGAAGCCAAAAATTGTCATTTTGTCCCAAAACGACACTCGCGGCCCTTGGAAGCAAAAAATTGTAATTTTGACCAAAAACTACACTTCTGGCCCTTGTAAGCCAAAAAATGGTTATTTTGACCAAAAACGACACTCCTTGTTCTCGTAAGCAAAAAAATGGTCTTTTTGACCAAAAACGAAACTCACAGCCCATTCAGACCAAAAATGGTCATTTTGACCAAAAACCTCACTCCCGACTCCTGTGAGCCAAAAATAGTAATTTTGACCAAAAATGACACTCCTGGCCCTTGTAAGCCAAAAATGGTCATTTTGTCCAAAAAACAACACTCACGGCCCTTGGTAGCAAAAATTTGTAATTTTGACCAAAAACTACACTTCTGGCCCTTGTTAGATAAAAAATGGTCATTTTGACCCAAAACGACACTTCCGCCTTTTGAGACCAAAAATGGTCATTTTGACCAATAACAACAGTCCCCGGCCTTTGAAACAGAAAATAGTAATTTTTACAAAAAAAGGACACTCCCTTTGAGATAAAAAATGGTAATTTTGACCAAAAACCACACTCCCGACTCCTGTAAGCCAAAAATGGTAATTTTGACCAAAAATGACACTCCTGGCCCTTGTAAGCCAAAAATGGTCATTTTGTCCAAAAAACAACACTCACGGCCCTTGGAAGCAAAAATTTGTAATTTTGACCAAAAACTACACTTCTGGCCCTTGTTAGATAAAAAATGGTCATTTTGACCCAAAACGACACTTCCGGCCTTTTGGAGACCAAAAATGGTCCATTTTGACCAATAACAACAGTCCCGGCCCTTTGAAACACAAAATAGTAATTTTTACCAAAAACGACACTCCCTTTGAGATAAAAAATGGTAATTTTGACCAAAAACCACACCCCCGACTCCTGTAAGCCAAAAAATGGTCATTTTGACCAAACACGACACTCCTAGCCCTTGGAAGCAAAAAATGGTAATTTTGACCAAAAATTACACTTCTGGCCCTTGGAAGCCAAAAATGGTAATTTTGACCCAAAACGACACTTCCTGACCTTTGAGACCACAAATGGTAATTTTGACCAAAAACTACACTCTCTGGCCCTTGTAAGCCAAAAATTGTCATTTTGACCCAAAACGACACTTCCGGCCTTTTGAGACCAAAAATGGTCATTTTGACCAATAACAACAGTCCCGGCCCTTTGAAACAGAAAATTGTAATTTTTACCAAAAATGACACTCCCTTTGAGACAAAAAAATGTTAATTTTGACCAAAAACCACACTCCCGACTCCTGTAAGCCAAAAATGGTAATTTTTACCAAAAATAACACTCCTGGCCCTTGTAAGCCAGAAAATGGTCATTTTGACCAAAAATTACACTTCTGGCCCTTGGAAGCCAAAAATGGTCATTTTGACCCAAAACGGACACTCCGGCCTTTTGAGACCAAAAAATGGTCATTTTGACCAATAACAACAGTCCCGGCCCTTTGAAACAGAAAATAGTAATTTTTACAAAAAAAGGACACTCCCTTTGAGATAAAAAATGGTAATTTTGACCAAAAACCACACTCCCGACTCCTGTAAGCCAAAAATGGTAATTTTGACCAAAAATGACACTCCTGGCCCTTGTAAGCCAAAAATGGTCATTTTGTCCAAAAAACAACACTCACGGCCCTTGGAAGCAAAAATTTGTAATTTTGACCAAAAACTACACTTCTGGCCCTTGTTAGATAAAAAATGGTCATTTTGACCCAAAACGACACTTCCGGCCTTTTGAGACCAAAAATGGTCATTTTGACCAATAACAACAGTCCCGGCCTTTGAAACACAAAATAGTAATTTTTACCAAAAACGACACTCCCTTTGAGATAAAAAATGGTAATTTTGACCAAAAACCACACCCCCCGACTCCGGTAAGCCAAAAAATGGTCATTTTGACCAAACACGACACTCCTAGCCCTTGGAAGCAAAAAATGGTAATTTTGACCAAAAATTACACTTCTGGCCCTTGGAAGCCAAAAATGGTAATTTTGACCCAAAACGACACTTCCTGACCTTTGAGACCACAAATGGTAATTTTGACCAAAAACTACACTCTCTGGCCCTTGTAAGCCAAAAATTGTCATTTTGACCCAAAACGACACTTCCGGCCTTTTGAGACCAAAAATGGTCATTTTGACCAATAACAACAGTCCCGGCCCTTTGAAACAGAAAATTGTAATTTTTACCAAAATGACACTCCCTTTGAGACAAAAAAATGTTAATTTTGACCAAAACCACACTCCCGACTCCTGTAAGCCAAAAATGGTAATTTTTACCAAAAATAACACTCCTGGCCCTTGTAAGCCAGAAAATGGTCATTTTGACCAAAAATTACACTTCTGGCCCTTGGAAGCCAAAAATGGTAATTTTGACCCAAAACGACACTGCCGCCCATGGAAGCAAAAAAATGGTCATTTTGACCAAAAACTACACTTCCGGCCCTTGTAAGCCAAAAAATTGTAATTTTGACCAAAACTGACACTCCTAGCCCATGGAAGCAAAAAATGGTAATTTTGACCAAAAACGACACTCCCGGCCCTTGGAAGCAAAAAAATGGTAATTTTGAGCAAAATTACACTCCCGGCTCTTGGAAGCCAAAAATGGGCCATTTTGACCCCAAAACGACACTGTAAGCCAAAAAATTGTAATTTTGACCAAAACTGACACTACTAGCCCATGGAAGCAAAAAATGGTAATTTTGACCAAAAACGACACTCCCGGCTCTTGGAAGCCAAAAATGGCCATTTTGACCAAAAATGACACTCTCGGCACTTGGAAGCAAAAAATTGTAATTTTGACCAAAAGCTACACTTCTGGTCCTTGTTAGCCAAAAAATGGTCATTTTGACCAAAAACTACACTCGTTGCTCTCGTAAGCAAAAAATGGTCATTTTGACCAAAAACGACACTCGCAGCCCATTCAGACCAAAAATGGTAATTTTGACCAAAAAATTACACTCCCACCCTCTGGAAGGCAACAATGGTAATTTTGACCCAAAACGACACTCCTAGACCTTGGGAGTAAAAAATGGTAATTTTGACCAAAAACGACAATCCCAGCCCTTTAGAATAAAAGTGGTCATTTTGACCAAAAACTACACTCCTGGCCCTTGGAAGCCAAAAATTGTCATTTTGTCCCAAAACGACACTCGCGGCCCTTGGAAGCAAAAAATTGTAATTTTGACCAAAAACTACACTTCTGGCCCTTGTAAGCCAAAAAATGGTTATTTTGACCAAAAACGACACTCCTTGTTCTCGTAAGCAAAAAAATGGTCTTTTTGACCAAAAACGAACTCACAGCCCATTCAGACCAAAAATGGTCATTTTGACCAAAAACCTCACTCCCGACTCCTGTGAGCCAAAAATAGTAATTTTGACCAAAAATGACACTCCTGGCCCTTGTAAGCCAAAAATGGTAATTTTGTCCAAAAAACAACACTCACGGCCCTTGGAAGCAAAAATTTGTAATTTTGACCAAAAACTACACTTCTGGCCCTTGTTAGATAAAAAATGGTCATTTTTGACCCAAAACGACACTTCCGGCCTTTTGAGACCAAAAATGGTCATTTTGACCAATAACAACAGTCCCGGCCCTTTGAAACAGAAAATAGTAATTTTTACCAAAAACGACACTCCCTTTGAGATAAAAAATGGTAATTTTGACCAAAAACCACACCCCCGACTCCTGTAAGCCAAAAAATGGTCATTTTGACCAAACACGACACTCCTAGCCCTTGGAAGCAAAAAATGGTAATTTTGACCAAAAATTACACTTCTGGCCCTTGGAAGCCAAAAATGGTAATTTTGACCCAAAACGACACTTCCTGACCTTTGAGACCACAAATGGTAATTTTGACCAAAAACTACACTCTCTGGCCCTTGTAAGCCAAAAATTGTCATTTTGACCCAAAACGACACTTCCGGCCTTTTGAGACCAAAAAATGGTCATTTTGACCAATAACAACAGTCCCGGCCCTTTGAAACAGAAAATTGTAATTTTTTACCAAAAATGACACTCCCTTTGAGACAAAAAAAATGTTAATTTTGACCAAAAACCACACTCCCGACTCCTGTAAGCCAAAATGGTAATTTTTACCAAAAATAACACTCCTGGCCCTTGTAAGCCAGAAAATGGTCATTTTGACCAAAAATTACACTTCTGGCCCTTGGAAGCCAAAAATGGTAATTTTGACCCAAAACGACACTGCCGCCCATGGAAGCAAAAAATGGTCATTTTGACCAAAAACTACACTTCCGGCCCTTGTAAGCCAAAAAATTGTAATTTTGACCAAAACTGACACTCCTAGCCCATGGAAGCAAAAAATGGTAATTTTGACCAAAAACGACACTCCCGGCCCTTGGAAGCAAAAAAATGGTAATTTTGAGCAAAATTACACTCCCGGCTCTTGGAAGCCAAAAATGGCCATTTTGACCCAAAACGACACTGTAAGCCAAAAAAATTGTAATTTTGACCAAAACTGACACTACTAGCCCATGGAAGCAAAAAATGGTAATTTTGACCAAAAACGACACTCCCGGCTCTTGGAAGCCAAAAATGGCCATTTTGACCAAAAATGGACACTCTCGGCACTTGGAAGCAAAAAATTGTAATTTTGACCAAAAGCTACACTTCTGGTCCTTGTTAGCCAAAAAATGGTCATTTTGACCAAAAAACTACACTCGTTGCTCTCGTAAGCAAAAAAATGGTCATTTTGACCAAAAACGACACTCGCAGCCCATTCAGACCAAAAATGGTAATTTTGACCAAAAAATTACACTCCCACCCTCTGGAAGGCAACAATGGTAATTTTGACCCAAAACGACACTCCTAGACCTTGGGAGTAAAAAATGGTAATTTTGACCAAAAACGACAATCCCAGCCCTTTAGAATAAAAGTGGTCATTTTGACCAAAAACTACACTCCTGGCCCTTGGAAGCCAAAAATTGTCATTTTGTCCCAAACGACACTCGCGGCCCTTGGAAGCAAAAAATTGTAATTTTGACCAAAAACTACACTTCTGGCCCTTGTAAGCCAAAAAATGGTTATTTTGACCAAAAACGACACTCCTTGTTCTCGTAAGCAAAAAAATGGTCTTTTTGACCAAAAACGAAACTCACAGCCCATTCAGACCAAAAATGGTCATTTTGACCAAAAACCTCACTCCCGACTCCTGTGAGCCAAAAATAGTAATTTTGACCAAAAATGACACTCCTGGCCCTTGTAAGCCAAAAATGGTAATTTTGTCCAAAAAACAACACTCACGGCCCTTGGAAGCAAAAATTTGTAATTTTGACCAAAAACTACACTTCTGGCCCTTGTTAGATAAAAAAATGGTCATTTTGACCCAAAACGACACTTCCGGCCTTTTGAGACCAAAAATGGTCATTTTGACCAATAACAACAGTCCCGGCCCTTTGAAACAGAAAATAGTAATTTTTACCAAAAACGACACTCCCTTTGAGATAAAAAATGGTAATTTTGACCAAAAACCACACCCCCGACTCCTGTAAGCCAAAAAATGGTCATTTTGACCAAACACGACACTCCTAGCCCTTGGAAGCAAAAAATGGTAATTTTGACCAAAATTACACTTCTGGCCCTTGGAAGCCAAAAATGGTAATTTTGACCCAAAACGACACTTCCTGACCTTTGAGACCACAAATGGTAATTTTGACCAAAAACTACACTCTCTGGCCCTTGTAAGCCAAAAATTGTCATTTTGACCCAAAACGACACTTCCGGCCTTTTGAGACAAAAATGGTCATTTTGACCAATAACAACAGTCCGGCCCTTTGAAACAGAAAATTGTAATTTTTACCAAAAATGACACTCCCTTTGAGACAAAAAAATGTTAATTTTGACCAAAAACCACACTCCCGACTCCTGTAAGCCAAAAATGGTAATTTTTACCAAAAATAACACTCCTGGCCCTTGTAAGCCAGAAAATGGTCATTTGACCAAAAATTACACTTCTGGCCCTTGGAAGCCAAAAATGGTAATTTTGACCCAAAACGACACTGCCGCCCATGGAAGCAAAAAAATGGTCATTTTGACCAAAAACTACACTTCCGGCCCTTGTAAGCCAAAAAATTGTAATTTTGACCAAAACTGACACTCCTAGCCCATGGAAGCAAAAAATGGTAATTTTGACCAAAAACGACACTCCCGGCCCTTGGAAGCAAAAAAATGGTAATTTTGAGCAAAATTACACTCCCGGCTCTTGGAAGCCAAAAATGGCCATTTTGACCCAAAACGACACTGTAAGCCAAAAAATTGTAATTTTGACCAAAACTGACACTACTAGCCCATGGAAGCAAAAAATGGTAATTTTGACCAAAAACGACACTCCCGGCTCTTGGAAGCCAAAAATG